>NC_059433.1:65341132-65353632 GCF_021028975.2 Sphaerodactylus townsendi
CTTAAAGACCTCATACCTGGGGCTTTCTGCAGCAAATCTCCCAGAATCTCAATTGCTTGTCCTTTGTTCTCTCTCTTTGTGTGTGTGCTTATTTGGGCTTAGAGATAATCCTCGGACACAATCAGTCCCAATTCTTTCTTCAATATTTTCTAATGTTTCATGGTAGATCTCTCACCCGTTGGCAAAAATAAATTGAGAACTCTCCGCCCAGGTGGTTGTGGGTGCATTTTAATAAATCCCCTCTGGACGTTGAGGTTTAAAACAAGAAACAAATGAGAATCATTCCTTTATATAATCCCTTGGGCAATGAACTGCTTGGGGGGAAAAAATCCCCCTTTATGAATTATACGTTGATATTTAATAGATTATTCTGGCTTTCCTGTAGTTTTCCATAGAAAGAGAACTACCAATATCAGGACCGGCCTCATTGCTTAGCTTTGCTGGGCACCTACTCAAGCCTTCACCTCCCCAAAGGTAGGGGAAGATCTGCCCACCCACCCAACTCTATTTCCTCTGATTATTAAGAACATCTGAAGAGCCCTGCTGGGTCAGACCAGTGGTCCCATTTAGCTCAGACCTGTGCCCAGGACCATGAATTTTATCAGCTCTGTCAGCATGGCCAATTGGTCATGCTGGTAGGGGCTGATGGGAATTGTAGTTCCTGAACATCTGGAGAGCCGCAGGTTCCCTACCCCTGATCTAGCCCAGCATTTCATATCACACAGTGGCCAACCAGGTCCTCTGGAGGTCCAACAATGGGGTGTAGAGGCCGAGGCCTTCCCCTGATGTTGCTTCGTGGTTTGCAGCCTCCGAATGTGGCTAGTTTGGATTTGGATTTATATCCTCCCTTTCTCTCCTGCAGGAGACTCAAAGGGGCTGACAATCTCCTTGCCCTTCCCCCCTCACAACAAACACCCTGTGAGGTAGGTGGGGCTGAGAGAGCTCCAAGAAGCTGTGACTAGCCCCAGGTCACCCAGCTGGCGTGTGTGGGAGTGTACAGGCTAATCTGAATTGCCCAGATAAGCTCTCCACAGCTCAGGCGGCAGAGCTGGGAATCAAACCCGGTTCCTCCAGATTAGATACACGAGCTCTTAACCTCCTACGCCACTGCTGCTCCTGTAGCCACTGACAGACCAAGGCTCCATGGATCTTTCAAAGCTATCTATGGCAGTGGCCATTACTACATCCTTTCGCAGCAAATTTCACATTTTAATAATTCATTGTGTATAGAAATATTTCCTTTTGCCTGTCCTGAGTTTACTGCCCAACAGCATCAGAGGCAGTGTGGTGTAGTGGTTAAGAGCAGGTGGAATCTAATCTGGAGAACCAGTTTTTGATGGGGCTGAGAGAGTTCCGAAGAACTGTGACTAGCCCAAGGTCACCCAGCAGGAATGCAGCAGTGAGGAAACACATCTGGTTCACCAGATAAGCCTCTGCAACTCAGATGGAGTGGGAAATCAAACCCGGTTCTTCAGATTAGAATCTACCTGCTCTTAACCACTATACCACGCTGGCTCTCAAATTTAGCATTTGGGACTTCAAATTATATCGGCCCTGAACATAGAAGTCTCATTTAACTCTTGTAAATGCAATTGAGAGACCTGTTGACCATTAATTTGTTAGAGGGTAAGCGAATTTCTCTTTTTCATTTTCATTTTTGTTTTTTAATCTCTGTTCCCTATTTTGATGCTTCATTTTTCGCCATTGCTCTTGTAGAGTCATTCTAGGTACGTACGCCTATTGTAGAGGTTTTTGTAATATGCAATTTATATGTATGGTTATTTCACGGTTACATATTAACTATATATCATGCTGATTTATTGACACACAAATCATGTTGAAAAATGTGTGCCTTTAATAGAAGCATTCGGCGGGAAGAAATGGAAAATATTGCAAAAATAAAAGAGCGTGGTTTTGATTTTTACAAGGGAGCGTTGAAAATGAAACAGGGACGTTTCAGGTCAAAACAATGAGGATATTTCCACACATACTGTGGGCCCAACACAGTTTCCACACATACATGAAAACAATAAAAGCAGCACATTTTCTGATATATATCTAATTATATGAACCTAACAGCAGCCATCTGGGATTAGTTCTGAGATGGCTTGGCCAGACTAATCCAAACTTGCCAGATCTTGTAAGCAGGGTGGCCCCTGGCTAGTACTTGGATGGGAGGCCACCAAAGAAGTCTGAGGTCACTATCCAGAAGGTCAGTGGTACTTTTAACAACAACAACCTTTATTTGGCATTTAAAAATAGGTTCTAGAGCGTTGCCAGACATTTTTGAAATACAAATCAAGAGTACATTCAAAGCGCAGACAGGAAGACTGTATATAGCAGTATACATTACTTAGAAAGTTCGGTCACTTGTAAAAGAAATGTTGCTACTTTTCCCAAGAGCATGACATCTGTGTTTGTTTAACAGAAGCTCCTGGCAACAGAGCAGATCAGAGTCGCACTTTCAGATTTGTCTAGGGCCAGCCCTGGGAGAGAGAATTCCTAATGCCCACATATCATTCAGGGACAGTCCAAGAATAATAATGTGAGCAAGAGTCTCCACTTGATTTTTACAGTGTGGACAAACCCGATCCTGGAGAGGGATGGATAAGTAACGACCCTTTGTAATGGCCGATGGGAAGGTATTGGATCTGGCCCTTGTGATAATCCATCTCTGTTGGGGTTCAGTTAATAATTCAAGATATTTGGCTATGTGCCCCTGTTCCGGTATTATTCCGACAGAGAGGGGTGAGCGTGATTTATTTGCTTGCCCCAACAAAATATGATATTCCTGTTCTAGAAGTCTACTTTTTTAGTCAGTGGTACTTGTTTTTTCTCTTGCCTTGAAATCCCTAACAGGGTCCCCATAAAGTGGGTGCAACTGGACACCATTTTCTGCTATAACCACTATACTGATTGAAGACCTTCTTAAGTCTGGCTACTTTGTGAAACCAGGATCAGCTCACAAACAATCAATCAAATCCTGGTTGGCTCAACAAATGCTGGGTTCATTTCCTTGTCTCTGTTGCCTGATTAAACATTGCCAGAGAACAAGTCAAGATTAAACCAGGACTAAGGCAGGGCGCCTGCATCCAGATGTTATTCCAAATGCTGAAGAAGGAGAAATCCAATGTAAGGCATTAAAACATGCAATTGCCAGAAGGAAAGAAGAGTTCAAAAAAAAAATACAGAGGCCCCTTCCGCACACGCAAAATAATGCATTTTCAAACCACTTTCACAACTGTTTGCAAATGGATTTTGCCATTCCGCACAGCTTCAAAGAGCATTGAAAGCAGTTTGAATGCATTATTCTGCATGTGCGGAATGAGCCAGAGAGAGAAAGGCACTAAATGCATGCTTCGTATGGCAAATGTTCTGGGGCAAATCTCCAGAATTTCCAACGATAAAGAGGATCTGGGTTGGAGAAAACTTCTGCCTAAGACTTTGCAGGGAAGAATAATAGAATCATGGAGGAGACCATGAAGGCCACTAGGTTCTCTGCCATGCAGGAAGACACAATCAAAGCGGTAACAGAAAAAAAGTCCTCTCCATTCAGCATGGATTACTTTGCGTCCTACAGTACCACAGATGAAATATAGACCTTTTTCAGATAACAATAGAGACCGATCCGGATTTGCGGCGATATTTTCCAAAATTCTACAAGGTTCAACAATATTGTCGAAGGCTTTCACGGCCGGAATCACTTGGGTGCTGTGTGGTTTCCGGGCTGTATGGCCGTGTTCTAGCAGCATTCTCTCCTGACGTTTTGCCTGCATCTGTGGCTGGATGCCACAGATGCAGCTCGGAAACCACACAGCACCCAAATTCAACAATATTCTTGGGCAATGATTTTTCATAAAAACAGGTATACATAAGGGCCATCCAAGGTAAAACAGAATTAGCTGTCCCTTCCCAAATTGGAGTAGTAGTATTAGCTCCATCTATCTGATAAATATGTCCATATTATCTATCTGATAAATATGTCCATATTAGGACAAATTAGGACATTTCTTTTTTTCTGGGGTCCATTTATACTGGCTAAAAGACAGAACAGCATATTCCACTGTTGAACAGCTCTTACTGTCAGGAAGTTCTTCCTACTATTTAGGTGGAATCTCTTCTCCTGTATCTTGAATCCATTACTCCTTGGCCTAGTCCTACTCCAGACACCGAAAACAAGCTTGCTCCCTCTTCAACATGACTTCCCTTCAAATATTTAAGCATGACTATCATGTCACCCCTTAAAACCTCTCTTCTCCAGGCTAAACATGCCCATCTCGATAAGTTGCATCTCATAGGGCATGGATGCAGACCTTTTACCATTTTGGTCGCTCTCCTCTGGACCTGTTCCAGTTCGTCAATCTCCTTCTTGAATTGTGGTGTCCTGAACTGGACACAGTATTCCAGGTGAGGTCTGACCAGTGCAGAACAGAATGGTACTATTGCATCTCTTGATCTAGACCAGTGGTGGCGAACCTATGGCACGGGTGCCAGAGGTGGCACTCAGAGCCCTCTCTGTGGGCACACGCAAACAGAGTGCCCCCACACACACACATCTAGGCTGGCCTAGGTTGCTGGGCTCGATTATTAGCATTAAACCTAAGACGTCGTTTTGGAGAAGCAGTGTAGGTAACCCTGTAAAGCGATGTTAAACCCCACTGATTTTCATGCCAAGAACTAAAGCGCAATCCTTTATCTGGGAGTAAACTCGGTTGCTGGCAATGGGGCTTGCTTCTGAGTAAACCCTCCTAGGGTCGTGATTCACCCGTTAGAAGAGTTGCACGGTTGCTTCAAAGCCAAGCCACCCACTACCACTAAGCTTACTCCTGAGTAACGCATGCCTCGAAGCCAACTGGCTTTTCTAAACTAAAACCTCAGTATTCAGGTTAAATTATCCGGGCCCTGCGGGACCTTAATGAATTCCGCAGGGCCTGTAAGACTTAGTTATTCTGCCGGGCTTTTGGAGAGCCCAGCCACTGATAGGGTGCCCGGAAACAGCTACAACCCGCTGTTCCCTTTGTAGGAGTTTTAATAGCGGGACGCCATCTTTATTTTAATTGATACAGAAATCGGATGCTGCTTTTAAATTGTTTTAATATTTATTGTCTTATCATTGTTGTAAACCGCCCTGAGCCCTTCGGGGGAGGGCGGTATAAAAGTAGAATAATTTAAAAAAAATTGCCGTGTTGGCACTTTGCGATAAATAAGCGGGTTTTGGGTTGCAATTTGGGCACTCGGTCTCAAAAAGGTTCACCATCACTGATCTAGACCAGGGGTAGAGAACCTGCGGCTCTCCAGATGTTCAGGAACTGCAATTCCCATCAGCCTCTGTCAGCATGGCCAATTGGCCATGCTGGTAGGGGCTGATGGGAATTGTAGTTCCTGAACATCTGGAGAGCTGCAGGTTCCCTACCCCTGATCTAGACCCTATGCTCCTATTGATGCAGCCCCGAATCGCATTGGCTTTCTTGGCTGCAGAAGGTGTTCTGAGAGTAGATACCAGATGGGTGGTCTGGTATTGGTGGTCTGGATTGGTGGTCTGACACAGCAAAAAGGTTGTTTCTCACGTTTTCTTTGTTCAGTGTTACAATATCTCTCCACTGGCAGGCAGCAGGAGATACAGAAGGTGAGAGATAGGGGTAGAAAGGGCCTTCTTTTTGTCTTCTGAAGTGGTGGAGTTTCTTCCTTTATCATCCCCCGCTAAAGTGCACCACAGAGACCTAACGTTTCATTTGTCACGCTCTCCAACTCGGCGAGAGTTACACAGAATGCAAAATGACTACACTGCCTTTAACGGTGCTGGAAAGGAAAGTGCTGAAAATGAAAAGTCTAAATCTGGCCACCACCGATGCAAGGGGCTCAGAGTTCCTGCATCTAGAACAGACCTGGGCATTATACGGCCCGTGGGCCACATCCGGCCTGCCGGATGACCCTGACTGGCCCCCCTGCCATGCTGGGGAGCGAGGCGCCTTTGAAAGCCCCACAGAAGCAGGTTGCCTTGGCTGCCAGCTTCTGCGGGGCTTTCAAAAGAGCCTCGCCCCCTGCCTTGCTGGGGAGCAGGGCGCCTTTGAAAACCCTGCAGAAGCCGGTTGCCTTGGCTGCCGGTTTCTGCGGGGCTTTCAAAAGTGCCTCGCCCCCCTGCCTTTTGGCCTGGCCCTCCGCAATATTTTCTGTTTCTTATGCGGCCCCATGGAAAAAAAATAATTGCCCACCCCTGATCTAGAAGAAATTTAACCTTCCCACTCCCCGAAATGCATACCCGTCCCGTTCAGTTTATGGGAAGATTTAGTTTTCGTCCCGTTCCCCACTCGTCTCCTCCGTAATGTCATTACCCCTCTTTAATATACCTGCATTAGCAACGATTTACTGCCGGCAGCTGCTAATAGAAATCCCAGGTGAGGATTCCATCACGTGGGCCTGGCCCCGGGTGTTAATCACGCTGCCATTTGGGCAGGCATCCGCCTTGGTAATCAAGAAACAATGGGTCCCCGAAGAGCCCTGGAGGAGAATATGCATCATGTCACATCAGCATAAAAGTCAGAATGTCCTGCTGGCTCAGGTATTCTGGCTTGAAGAGCATCCATTCGCCGGGTAGGGGCTGTTGGCGTCAGAAAGACAGCACAGGAAATTCTGTTGCAGGCGGGATCGCCATGTCGGTCTGCAGTGCGCACATCAAGTACTGCCAAGTTGCAGCCAACTGAAGGTAACCTAGTAGGGTTTTCAAGGCAAAGGACTAACAGAGGTGGACAGTGGTGGGATCCAAACATTTTAGTAACAGGTTCCCATGGGGGTGGGATTCAGACTGTGGCGTAGTGCCAATGGGGCGGGGCGGGGCACGACAGGGTCGTGGCCGGGCATTCCGGGGGCGGGGCATTCCTGGGCGGGGCTGTGGCAAGGACGCAGCCGCTGCGCCGGTCCTTGGGCGGGAAACGAATGCACGCAGGCGCAGGCTGCCACACACGCCGGTGCACCTCCTAGAGGTGCTAGACTGCTTCGAGTTTTGCACGCTACTGCTGAGAGGAGGGGCATAACTAAGGCCAAAATCACATGGCAAAATCACCAATGAGTAACCTCCTCTTGGCACACACAAATAATTAGTCACCTACTCTCGGGAACCTGTGAGAGCCTGCTGGATCCCACCTCTGGAGGTGGATCTCCATTGCTTTCCTCTTCCAAGATCTGATGAAATCAGTCTGGCAACAGAGAAGAGAAAAATTCAAGCCCGGTAGCACCTTAAATACCAACAAAGTTTGACCAGGGGGTAAGTTTTCAAGAGTCAGACCTCCCTTCATCTCAAAGTCACCGTTTATGTATGATGTGAAGAAATGGCTCCTTTCCCCCACCCTTTCTCCCCTTCTGCAAGTAGGTATCATAGATTTGGAGGACTTAAAAATGCTAGAGAGACATCAGGAAGAGCTAGCTGACCTAGGGGGGAAAGATACACCCAGACGGACCCCGAGAGAAGCGTGGGGCCTGGAAACTGACATTTCAGAATGAACAAACGGCAGCCAAGATGTACGAGCGCAAGCCAAGAATTCTAAAGAGAAAAGAAATGGAAGAACGATTGCGCTGTGAGAAAAGAGGTCTACAGATTGTTTCAACTGAGTATCAGTTTACATATGAATATTGGAAGTGGAAATGGTAGTGTAACCCCCATGCTCAGAATGGGTTGACCCAGAAAGGGGTGGTGACTCAAAGCAGCAGAAGGCTGCAGAGCTAGTTGGAGGAGGCAAGGCTACCAGACTCGGACCTTGATTGCTATAAGTCCTTAACACCTTGTTAAGGTAACTGCAATGTTGTTGGGAACTACTGGGAAGGTAATTATTTGTTTTTGCTATGTTGTAAATGTTTATTGTTTCAGGGGTTCTTTTTGTGTTTGTAATGGGTGAGAGTTCTCCTGGAAACCTTCATCATGTTGAATCCTGTTCACCAAGCCCTTGGAGTCTTCAAGAGCCCACCCACTTGCAAAGAAGAATTGGACTTGGCAGTATCAATAGACTGTAAATATAAGGACTTGAAAATGCAACCTGAACAGGACCTTGAAGTGTGATGTTAAATGTTGATGTTTGATGTTATATGTTAAGAAAGTAAACCATTTTGTTTTTAAAATTTGTTGTTGCAAACTCATTCCAAGTTCTGCCCCACAGAACCCACAAGCTGAGGTTACAGTAGCATAAGTACCTGGAAGTCTAGGGGTCATGGGTTAATATGGCCCCATGTGTCATGGGTTAATATGGTCAGGGAAAGCCAGGAAGAGTGAAAAAACCAAAAAGAAAAGAAATGTTGATTCTCTTCACTTTCCCTTCACTTTCTTTGAAAAGTCACCCTTTGAGAGTTTTCGGAAACCACAAACATTCTCAGATCTGAGAGCGCGGTGAGTTCTGGAGCGGGGAAAACGTGCGCCTAAACGAGAATCCAACCCAAAGGGGAATGATACCCAACAGGAAGGAGACCACAGTGGTATAAAAACCCAGAACCAAATCCCATGGCTATCTTGTTAGTGTTGAAGGGGCCACTGGCCTTGAATCTTGCAAATGGATCTCTGTATTCTGAGCTTGGTGCCTAAAGGCGAACAGCCTGCAATGCAAACAGCCTTCCAACCTTGACATTACAATGTAAACAAGGTTCTCAAATTTCAAGGGAAAGAGGAGAGGCAGATAGGGTGTGGATTCAAGGTTCCATCCCCTTGGTCAGGGGATAAGCAACATGGTATGGGCTATCTCTCCTCATAAGAACATAAGAACTAGTCTGCTGGATCAGACCAGAGTCCATCTAGTCCAGCACTCTGCTACTCGCAGTGGCCTTTGGGAGCTCACGTGCAGGAGGTGAAAGCAATGGCCTTCTGCTGCTGCTGCTGCTCCTGAGCACCTGGTCTGCAATCTGAGATCAAGGAGGATCAAGACTGGTAGCCATAGATCAACTTCTCCTCCATAAATCTGTCCAAGCCCCTTTTAAAGCTATCCAGGTGAGTGGCCATCACCACCTCCTGTGGCAGCATATTCCAAACACCAATCACATGTTGCGTGAAGTGTTTCCTTTGATTAGTCCTAATTCTTCCCCCCAGCATTTTCAATGAATGCCCTCTGGTTCTAGTATTGTGAGAAAGAGAGAAAAATTTCTCTCTGTCAACATTTTCTACCCCATTTTCTACCCCATAGACTTCAATCATATCCCCCCTCAGACGTCTCCTCTCCAAACTAAAGAGTCCCAAACGCTGCAGCCTCTCCTCATAAGGAAGGCACTCTAGTCCCTCAATCACCCTCGTTGCCCTTCTCTGCACTTTTTCTATCTCTTCGATATCCTTTTTGAGATGTGGCGACCAGAACTGAACACAGTGCTCCAAGTGCGGTCGCACCACGGCTTTATATAAGGGCATGACAACCCTTGCAGTTCTATTATCAACTCCTTTCCTAATGATCCCCAGCATCGAGTTTGCCTTTTTCGCAGCTGCCAGGCGGCCTGTCCTGCCAGAGTTCTTCAGAATTCACATCTGGGTCCAAGACACCTTCACATGGATTGCAGATGTTTGCTGAGCTCATTCCCTGTTGGACCCCTCCATCCAGTGGTGGGATACAAATAATTTTGACAACCGGTTCCGGTGGTGGGATTCAAATAACTTAACAACTGGTTGTTTACAAGCACCATTTTATTTACTTTAATTTTTATTATTTAAATTTATAGACCGCCCCATCCCCGAGGGGCTCTGGGCGGTGCACAACACTATCTGTATACAATGTGTAACAAGGGTCACAATAGTGACCATATTTACTAAAATCCCTTAAAAACCATTAAAAACCATTTAAACAGCGGTCAAACAATAATAGGGCGTCCCGTAACCCAATTCATTAAAACCTCCCCAGAAGGAGGGAGCTGCCAGACTCCTCCCTAAAAAGATAACAAATATATACACAAGGATGGAATTGTAAAAAATAGAGAGCAGAGGAACAAAACAGAGGAAGGGGCGCACCTCAGAGAGTGGGCACTCCAAAGGCCTGGCAGAACAACTCAGTCTTACAGGCCCTGCGGAATTCACCAAGATCCCGCAGGGCCCGGACAGCTGGAGGAAGAGTGTTCCACCAGGCCGGGGCCAGGGCTGTAAAGGTCCTGGCCCGTGTGGAGGCCATCCGCATCATTGAGGGGCCAGGAACCACCAGCAAATTGGCCTCTGCCAAACACAGAGGCCGAGTAGGGACATATGGGGTAATGCGGTCTCTAAGGTACGAGGGTCCCAGGCCGCGTAAGGCCTTAAAGGTCAAAACCCACACCAATTTTAACAACCGGTTCTGTCAAAGTGGTGCGAACCGGCTGAATCCCACCGCTGCCACCATCCCTCTGAACTTAAGCTCAGCGTGAGACTTCCTGGTCAGGCTAATTTCAACGCTGCTTTGTCTTCTCCCACCCTAGGACTTCTTCCCATACCGTACTCCATTCCTGAATCGATCCTTCAAGAGTGGAGATTTGTGAACAGAATCCGAAAGGGGGAAGATGCAGGAAAAAGAGAGCGGGTGTTGTTTTTTTCCCAGCTTTAAATTCACTTACTCGTTTTTAGAGATTTGTTTAGTTTTAACAGCAGTGATAATTGCAGCCCAAAACCTACGGCCATTAGACCAAGTCTCATTAATCACTCGTCCTGCCAGTGCCGAGTGGAAGAGGCATCAATCCATGCTAAGGAGAGATCGCTCCCGCACAGCCCAGCCACCAGTCATAGTAATTTGATAAGGAGAAGAAAAGCAAAGCAAATTTATCTCAATTAATGGCAATGAGCTGTAAATTATAGGAATTTGCCTCGTCCCCCTCGCTGACGGGGATGTTTTCTCCCCAATTGCTTTTCAAGTGGCAATTTATTCGCTTAAGGAGTTGACAACAACATTTGCTCTCTTTGAGTTCGGGCTGAAGCCCCAAATACATATCCCAGGAACTGCCAGAGAGGCATAGAATCAGAGAGTTGGAAGAGACCCAAACGCCCATCAAGTCCAAGCCCCCTGCCATGCAGGAAGACACAATCAAAGCACTCCTGACAGATGGCCATCCAGCCTCTCTTTAAAAACCTCCAGATGAGAATCAGATGATAATTAGATGCTCTAGAATTCACCCAAAACTATTATTTGAATTGGTCTGGTCTGTTCCCTTTTATTTGGGGGAATTAGCTGGAAACGGACCTGCAATGCGAGAAAGGGGGTGAGGGACCTCCACTAATTTACCCAGAGGTCATTGCTCCAAAGAAATCCACTCAAAACCAGGATTGAAAGAAGGAAGATCGCAATTGGATTAAGGGGTTTAAAAATAATACAAATACACTCACAAGCTGGCAAACACACAAAATTTAAGAATCGGAGGAGTGGAAGAAGAAGAGGAAGAAGAGGAAGAGGAGGAGGAGGAGGAGGAGGAGAAGGAGAAGGAGTTTGGATTTATTCTATGCTTTTTTTCTCCTGTAAGGAACGTCAAAGTCGCTTACAAACTTCTTCCTCTCCCCACACATCGGCTCCTTCCGCACATGCAGAATAATGCACTTTCAAACTGCTTTCAGTGCTCTTTGAAGCTGTGCGGAATGGCAAAATCCACTTCCAAACT
Source organism: Sphaerodactylus townsendi (assembly GCF_021028975.2). Lineage (NCBI taxonomy): Eukaryota > Metazoa > Chordata > Lepidosauria > Squamata > Sphaerodactylidae > Sphaerodactylus > Sphaerodactylus townsendi. The sequence goes on from NC_059433.1 coordinate 65,352,704, forward strand.
GTTGTGAAAGTGGTTTGAAAATGCATTATTTTGCGTGTGCGGAAGGGGCCATCGTGTGAGGTAGGTGGGGCTGAGAGAGCTCTGAGAGAACTGTGACTAGCCCAGAGGTGGGATCCAGCCAGTTCTCACCACTTCTCTAGAAGTGGTTACTAATTTTTCAGTGAGTGCCGAGAAGGGGTTACTAAAGCAACCTCCCTGCCCAATAGGGACTGGAGGTGCGTGTGCGCGGCGGCGCCACTGTTTGAATCCCACCACCATCGGAACCTCTTATTAAAATTTTTGGATCCCACCACTGGCTTCATGTGGAGCAGGGGACAAACAACTCCAGTTCACCAGATAAGAGTCCACCACTCATATGTAGGAGTGAGGAATCCAGATTAGAATCCGCTGCTCTTAACCACTGCAGTACGCTAACTCTCTGCAGAGATGAACAATAGTGGAGATAGATAATGGAATTGGGAGGGTGATATTTACCATTCTAGAGGGAGCAACAGTGGCGTAGGAGGTTAAGAGCTCGTGTATCTAATCTGGAGGAACCGGGTTTGATTCCCAGCTCTGCCGCCTGAGCTGTGGAGGCTTATCTGGGGAATTCAGATTAGCCTGTACACACTCCCACCTAGCGCCATGGCTAAGGAGGACCTTGGAGGCTAGTCACAGCTTCTCGGAGCTCTCTCAGCCCCACCCACCTCACAGGGTGTTTGTTGTGAGGGGGGAAGGGCAAGGAGATTGTAAGCCCCTTTGAGTCTCCTGCAGGAGAGAAAGGGGGGGGTATAAATCCAAACTCTTCTTCTTCTTCTTCTAGAAGGGAAGAAGTCCAAGGACAGGTGCAACGAGGACATTCAAGTGAAATTTGTCACGGGGGTCTTGTCCCGGGGGTCTAGTTGACCCAGTGGCAGTGATGAAAGGGGCAATCTTCCTGGAACAAAGCA
>NC_059433.1:65358632-65438632 GCF_021028975.2 Sphaerodactylus townsendi
CTTCGTCCCTCCATTACTGTAGCAGTTTTTTTATAATGTGTGTGGGGATAGATGGAACATGGCCGTAGAACAGTAGCCAATCGGAACGGAGCGGCGAAGAGGCACAGGATGATTCCGCCCTCCGAGCTGGGATCAAGCTGGTTGCAGTGGGAAACAACAATGGCTTCAACCTAGGTTAGTACCCTTCTCAGGGAACTGGGTCGAACCTATTTTACTCGTGTGTGGAATCGCCCCTTGTGTCTGTTGTGGAGAAGAGAAGGGAAAGGAGTTCGTAAGCCACCTTGAGTCTGCTGACAGGGAAAGCAAGATAGTCAAATGACAAGGGGCATTTCCAAGGAAGAAGAGAAGTTTGGATTTATACCCCACCTTTCTCTCCTGTAGGAAGTCTCAAATCAGCTGACAAACTCCTTTTCCCTTCCTCTCCCCACAACAGACACCTTCTAAAGTAGATGGGGCTGAAAGAACTCTGAGAGAACTGTGCCTGGTCCAAGATCACCCAGCAGGCTTCAGGCGAAGGAGAGGGGAAACAAACCCAGTTTGCCAGATAAGAGTCCACCTCCTCTTAACCGCTACACCAGGGAGGTCTTGGCTTGGAAATACAGGGCAGCTCTCTCCCATTCCCAGCCAAGGCGTTGCTCCCTGCGGCTCCCAAATGCAATTTCAGGGGGGCATCCAGCTGTCTGAGCCAAGCCTATTATTCAGCTACCCGCTGATACCGAATAGGCACCCCTGTGGATGTTTGTTGTGCTCTCAGATTAGATTCTCTTCCAGATCCTGGGCTCTCTGGCATTCTTTCCTGTTTTTGAAGCCATTCTCTCCCACACACCAAAGGCGTCCTATATCCACCCAAAACAGAAATTCTCTCTTTAGGTGCCCTCAGACGTAATCCTCCTTTTAGATTGGATTAGATATTAGATTAGATATTTAGATTAGATTATTTAGATTAGATTATTTAGATTAGATATTCAGATTAGATATATAAATACTGCCCTCCCCCGAAGGGCTCAGGGCAATACACAATGAAGTAAATAAACAATAACATAATAATACAATAGGATTAATAATGCAATAGAACTAAGGGAAGTAACAATGTCAATTGTACGAGCAGCAGTGGCATAGGAGGTTAAGAGCTCATGTATCCAATCTGGAGGAACTGGGTTTGATTCCCAGCTCTGCCGCCTGAGCTGTGGAGGCTTATCTGGGGAATTCAGATTAGCCTGCGCACTCCCACACACGCCAGCTGGGTGACCTTGGGCTAGTCACAGCTCTTCTGAGCTCTCTCAGCCCCACCCACCTCATAGGGTGTTTGTTGTGAGGGGGGAAGGGCAAGGAGATTGTAAGCTCCTTTGAGTCTCCTGCAGGAGAGAAAGGGGGGATATAAATCCAAACTACTACTCCTACTCCTACTCCTCTCCTCCTCCTCCTCCTCCTCCTCTTCTTCTTCTTCTTAATGTGTCACAGTTCAACAAATACTTAACAATCCAATATCAGTTTAACAACTGGCAACAAGTTAATAAACTATAACAAATCAGCAACAGCATAATATTTCGTAGCAACAATACATGGCACAATAGTTTAGCATTCCATAACAACAACCAGAAATACAACGGCAATATCAGACGTAGCACAGTATTTCACAACCACAATAATGTAGCACAATAGTATAACGTTCCAGAACAGCGTAACATAACAATATATCCCAACAGCAAATATCACAGCAAGATCAAAATAAAAACAGGCCAATTGAGGAACACCATTCCCTCTTGCCTGAGAATGGCTAGCTCAAAAATGCCCTCCAGTGGACCGGGAGGAGAAGCGAGCGGAAACCGAGGGGTTTGCAAGAGATAGCAAGGAGCAATTATTCAGCCTCTACAGCCACGTTCCTATGAGGTGGCCAATTTGGGAGATGTTATTTTGCAGAATGTCAGGAACAGCTAAATTCAGTTCCTCAGATTAGAGTCCACCCCTCTCAACCACTACACCACGCTTCCTCTCCAGATTCATAACTAATTCAGAAGATTAGAGTCCATTCTGGTTCTCCAAATTCAAGTCTGCCGCGGTTAACCGCTGCACCACACAGGTTCGCCACACTGGCTAGCGATCTGGGGCTTGCATGGTGGCCTCCCATCCAAATCGTAACCGAGGACAACCTTGCTTAACGTCCAAGGTCTGACAAGATCAGGAAATAGTGAGCGGTAGGATGCACAGCCATATATTTGTGGTCTCTTAAAAAAAAAACACCTTAAGATTCTAGACTTCGAATAATAGAATCGTAGGCTGCTTCTGCACTGCCCCAAAACAGTGTCCTAGAGACGGTAAAAACACCATCCCTGGGGCGCCGTTCACCAGCTGCCGCTCACACACACACGCACACACACACACACACACAAACGGCGCGAAAACGCTGTTTCCAAAACATGCTCCATGAGCGTGTTTCTTGACAAGCAGCGTCTTCCGGCTGGTGCGGGGCAAAGGGCACCAGCGTGAGAGCGCCTGTCATGCCCCCGCAGAGCCTTTTAGTTATTTCCCCTTTAAGAAGCAGTTTCCCTAGAGTCGGTATGGGGTTTTGCCTTATTGTTAAGCCTTTCCTGGGAGGGTGTTTTAGTTCGGCCTTACCCCTTTTAGACTTTTTCCCAGCAGGCAATTTCCCTTTTCCCCACCCAGAAGCCCTCTGTGTTAATTGTTCAGTTAGTTTATGAGGTGCTAAGGGTGAGGATCTCGGCACTGTTCATATCGTCCATGTAAACCATAAGCCATAGGTTTAGCTTTAAAAGGGGCTTGGACAGATTTATGGAGGAGAAATCGATCTATGGCTACCAATCTTGATCCTCCTTGATCTCAGATTGCAAATGCCTTAGCAGACCAGGTGCTCTGGAGCAGCAGCAGCAGCAGAAGGCCATTGCTTTCACCTCCTGCACGTGAGCTCCCAAATGCACCTGGTGGGCCACTGCGAGTAGCAGAGAGCTGGACTAGATGGACTCTGGTCTGATCCAGCAGGCTCTTTCTTATGTTCTTAAGGCCATTGCTTTCACCTCCTGCCTGTGAGCTCCCAAAGGCACCTGGTGGGCCACTGCGAGTAGCAGAGTGCTGGACTAGATGGACTCTGGTCTGATCCAGCTGGCTAGTTCTTATGTTCTTATGTTCTTATAGGTTTATATGGTGGTTTAAAAAGAGAACAAGCCAAGTCCATCGACAGAAAGAGCAAGTATTCCAGAGCTACAAGGAAGCAAAAGACTGTCAACCCTCCAGCAGCAGCCAGAGAAGAGACAAGTTTGCAGCTTCCTACAGCCTGAGGATAAGCAAGTACTCTGTTTAGTTAACCCTGGGAGGAGTTAGGGTCTTGTTTCTTCCTTTAAATAAAGCCATTTTAAGAACTGTCGAAACTGGCTTGCATTCCCCCTTTCTGTCCCAATCGAGAACAGGGCACCTCAATCAAAGACGCTTGGGGGGGGGGGGCAGAACAGCCCCACTTTCAGGCGCTGCCTGTTTGTGTGTGTGTGCCTTGTCTTCCCTCCGAACCTCTGAAGGGATAAGGGACATACCCATGCTGCCCTCCCGTGGGTGGGCAGCGTGGGCTTATCACTTCCTCCCTCCGGTGCCTCGGAGGGAAGACAAGTTAATAGCACCCACAGACCGGAGTCTGTGGCGCGCAGCAGCTTCGGCGGCGCCTGCACAAGACATTAATTATGCCAGTGGACAGCCGCTTCTGCCACCGTGGAGAAATGGCCATAGAGTTGGAAGAGACCACAAGGTCCGTCAAGCCGAACCCCCTGCCATGCAGGACAACATAATCAAAGCACTTGGAGGTAATGGCACTCCACTCTGAAAATCTGGCTGTCCGTGTTTAAATGTCAACATAGTTTCCATGGTGTTTGGAATGTGCTGCCACAGGAGGTGGTGATGGCCACTCACCTGGATAGCTTTAAAAGGGGCTTGGACAGATTTAAGGAGGAGAAGTCGATTTATGGCTACCAATCTTGATCTTCTTTGATCTGAGATTGCAAATGCCTTAACAGACCAGGTGCTTGGGAGCAACAGCAGCAGAAGGCCATTGCTTTCACATCCTGCATGTGAGCTCCCAAAGGCACCTGGTGGGTGTGGGCCACTGCGAGTAGCAGAGAGCTGGACTAGATGGACTCTGGTCTGATCCAGCTGGCTTGTTCTTACGTTCTTATGTTCTTATGTCTCGGGTCCATCACTTTGACTGTTCTGACATCTGTGGGAGGCAACGGTCGGTCAACTTACATCTCGGAGTAAAAAAGCAAGGAAAAACCTGCACTGGGATTTGTTGTATTTCTCTTTTATCCCCGTCTCTCTTTCTCTCCCACCCCATCAGAGACCTGTGTTTAATCTGTATATTTCATTATACAGATTCTCCACAGGAGGCATCACAATTGGAAATCCTGGGGGGATGAAGCTGGAAAATCAGACACACTGAGCTCATATTTGAATATATATTAAAAAAAAGTAAATTCGAATATATACATTTCTTCATCATTTGAATACCGAAATGCTCGGCTCAGGGAAACGTTGGACGCCCTCTCTCCATATAAATGCAAATCCATTGATCTGTTGCTCATTGGTGTTCGCAAATTTGGGAGGAATGGATGCTACGCAATGAACTCCGGTATTGGATTATTGCATAAAAGATGCCATTTCATGGATATTTGGCTCATTCCTGTTCACATCTGGGTTGGGCTGCAACGGGGCAGATTTCAAGGGCCACAGGGCCAGCACAACCGTTTGGCAAACATAGTCTTCATAGGTGATGAAACCTTTAATGGCATATATATAAATTATACAATGGAAATTAAAATTGGCTGGTAAAATTTTTTTTAAAAAAACAAGCATCATGAGAGCTGGAATATTAAGCCACTGAATTGGGACTGAGGGGCTTTCCGCACTACAGAAGGGAGCTAAGGTCGACTCGGTTCCCTTCAGTGGGGGGCGATTCCAGGCTGTTCGCACAGCAACTTACTTGGCCCCCTGGAACGGAGCTAAGTGGGCGGGATCATCTTGGTGCCTGTTTCGCTCCTCAATCGTAATTGGAGCTTGTGTTACCATGGGAAACGGGAGCGTTCTTTTTTTTTTTACAGTTTACAGCTACATGCCCGCCAGACTCTCCAGTTCTGTGCATGCCACAAAAGCGGCTCCTGATTGGTTGAACGGATGAGGTGTCGTTTCGATGAGTCCGCACTTCGAAGCTTCGAAGCGGTATCGACCTTGTTCCAGCAGAAAGGTGCAGTTCATAACTGCGACAGGGATGTCGCAGTTCTGAGGGAGGGGAACTGAGACACAACAACATTGAGCTCAGTTGCAGTGCGGATACACTGAGGTGAACCTAGATAGAAACCAGTACAACTCTGTCAGTGTGGAAAGTCCCTGAGTCTGCTGAGCATTTGGGAACGTTCAGTGATGACAACACACAAGGATCTAGCAGTTTGTTCGATGGTAACAGTTGAGTTGCTGTCCAACAAGAACAAAGTTTTGACAGCATCTGTCATGTTGCCTAGATCAGCTAAGAGAGGATTCAGTCGTCTTTCCCACTCTACAGCATATAAAGGGCAAGGCAAACATAGTCAGTTGTCTGGGGCAACCAAGCTAGAGGGGTGCTAAAAGAGAGCTAGAGGGGTGGGAAAAGGCCCTCAATGATCCTTCTGAGGTAGAAAGTGGGCCAGAGGTCCTCAACTGTGGTATTAAAAGGCTTCAAGAAGCCCTTTCAGGAAGAAAGGGAGGAGGAGGAGGAGGAGGAGGAGGAGGAGGGGGGAGGGGAAGGGGGAGGGGGAGGGGAAGGGGGAGGAGGAGTTTGGATTTATACCCCCCCTTTCTCTCCTGTAATGGGACTCAAAGGGGCTTACAAGTTCCTTTCCTCTCCCCACAACAGACCCCTTGTGAGGTAGGTGAGGCTGAGAGAGTTCTGAGAGGACTGTGACCAGCCCAAGGCCACCCAGAAGGAACGTAGGAGTTTGGAACATAAGAACATAAGAACAAGCCAGCTGGATCAGACCAGAGTCCATCTAGTCCAGCTCTCTGCTACTCGCAGTGGCCCACCAGGTGCCTTTGGGAGCTCACGTGCAGGATGTGAAAGCAATGGCCTTCTGCTGCTGCTGCTGCTGAGCACCTGGTCTGCTAAGGCATTTGCAATCTGAGATCAAGGAGGATCAAGATTGGTAGCCATAGATCGACTTCTCCATAAATCTGTCCAAGCCCCTTTTAAAGCTATCCAGGTTAGTGGCCATCACCACCTCCTGTGGCAGCATATTCCAAACACCAATCACACGTTGCGTGAAGAAGTGTTTCCTTTTATTAGTCCTAATTCTTCCCCCTAGCATTTTCAATGGATGCCCCCTGGTTCTAGTATTGTGAGAAAGAGAGAAAAATTTCTCTTTGTCAACATTTTCTACCCCATGCATCATTTTATAGACTTTTTAAATAGACTTTTCTACCCCATGCATCATTTTATAGACTTTTCTACCCCATGCATAATGTTATAGGAAACACATCTGGTTCATGAAATAAGCCTCCGCCACTTAGGTGGAGGAGTGGGGAATCAAACCCGGTTCTCCAGATTAAAATCCACCTGCCCTTAACCACTATACCACATTATCTCTAGAGGTCCTCAAGTGGATATTACCAAACCCCCAAGAAGCTCTCTCAGAAAGAAATCGGGTGCTAAAGGTCCACAAGGAGCCCTCTGAGGAATAAAGAAACCCAGAGGGCCTCAAGTGGGGTATTACCAGGCCCCCAAGAAGCCCTCTCGGGAAGCAAGAGAGCCAGAGTGGATTGAAAGTGCATTATTCTATATGTGCGGAAGGGGCCTGAGTCCCAGTTAAAGCATACAGAAGCAAAACGCCCAGGTGGATTCTCTGGTGTTATATTCAAATACCTCAAAAGTAATTCCCACAAGCACGTATAGGGCCAAAACAGTTTTTACCATGGCTAAATGTTACAACCAAAGTCTTGGCAGGACTAGCACGGAACTATCATGCAAGAAGTCATCCCTGTAATTCTCAGGATAGACACCAGATGTCGCCACTGCCTAAGATTTCCCATTTTCCAACACATCTCAACAGCTCATCCGCGTGCATCTCTCCTGGCCTTTCCCAGAGCAAAAATATTAATTCACCACTTGGACCCTCTAAACAGCAAGGTGACCCAAGGTGGTTGGCTTAGGCAGCAGACTCTGGAAGAACCCACCTTGGGATCTCCTGGAATGACAAAATGAAAAAAATGAAATGCACAGATATAGGATGGGGGAAACCTGGCTTGACAACACTACATGCGAAAGGGATCTGGGAGTCTTTGAAAACCACAAACTGAACATGAGTCAGCAGTGTGATGCAGCGGCCAAGAAAGCCAATGTGATTCTGGGCTGTATCAATAGGAACATAGTGTCTAGATCGAGGGATGTAATTGTACCTCTCTAGTCTGCATTGGTTAGACCTCACCTGGAATGTTGTGTCCAGTTCTGGGCATCGCAATTCAAGAATTCAAGCTGGGATGGGTCCAGAGGAGGGCAACCAAAATGGTAAACTGTCTGAGAACCATGCCCTACGAGGAGAGACTTGGGGAGCTGGGGATGTTTAGTTTGGTAAAGAGAAGGTTAAGAAGTGACATGATAGTCCTGTTTAGATATTTGAAGGGATGTCATGTTGGTGAGGGAGAAAGCTTGTTTTCTGCTGCTCCAGAGACTCGGACTAGGAGGAGGAGGAGGAGGAGGAGGAGGAGGAGGAGGAGGAGGAGGAGGTTGGGGGGGGGGGGGTGGGGGGGGGGGGGGGTGGGGGGGGGGGGGGGAGGGGGGGGGGGGGGGTGGGGGGGGGGGGGGAGGGGGGGGGGGGGGGGGGGGGGGAAGAGGAAGAGGAAGAGGAAGAGGAAGAGGAAGAGGAAGAGGAAGAAGAGGAGGAGGAGGAGGAAGAAGAGGAAGAGGAAGGGGAAGGAGGAGGAGGAGGAGGAGGAGGAGGAGGAGGAGGAGGAGGAGGAGGAGGAGGAAGAGGAAGAGGAAGAGGAAGAGGAAGAGGAAGAGGAGTTTGGATTTATATCCCCCCTTTCTCTCCTGCAGGAGACTCAAAGGGGCTGACAATCTCCTTGCCCTTCCCCCCTCACAACAAACACCCTGTGAGGTAGGCGGGGCTGAGAGAGCTCTGAGAAGCTGTGACTAGCCCAAGGTCACCCAGCTGGCGTGCGTGGGAGTGTACAGGCTCAACTGAATTCCCCAGATAAGCCTCCACAGCTCAGGTGGCAGAGCTGGGAATCAAACCCGGTTCCTCCAGATCAGAGTGCACCTGCTCTTAGCCACTACGCCACTGCTGGTTTCCATTTATACCCTGCTTTTTTCAACGGTAAAAAGCCATTTCCTCCAGCGGGACGGATCCCTCTAGACTGGAGATGAAGTACAGTTGGTTTTTTAATACCCCTCTCCACAACTGGCACCTTGTGAGGTAGGTGGGGCTGAGAGAGTTCTGAGAGAACTATGATTGACCCAGGGTCACTCAGCAGGCATAGATTCGAGTCGGCCGCTCTTAATCACTACACCATGGTGGCTGGGATTCTGGAAGATCTCCAGGCCCCAGCTGGAGACTGGCAACCTTACCCATCAGAGGCTACAGTGGGAAGCAGAGACCAGTTGGGGGATGCAGCTGGGAGGGTAGCAAAGGGGGCCCTAATGTCAGCGTGGTGTAGTAGCTAAGAGCAGGTGCACTCTAATCCGGGGGACAGAGTTTGTTTCCCCATTCTGCCACATGAGCTGTGGAGGCTTATCTGGGGAACCAGATTAGCTTGTGCACTCCAACACACACCAGCTGGGTGACCTTGGACTAGTCACAGTTCTTTGGAGCTCTCCCAGCCCCACCCACCTCACAGGGTGTTTGTTGTGGAGGGGGGAGGGAAAGGCGATTGTATGCCCCTTTGAGTCTCTTTACAAGAGAGAAATGGGAATATAAATCTTCTTCTTCTTCTTCATCTTCTTCTTCTTCATCATCATCATCTTCTTCATCATCATCATCTTCTTCATCATCTTCATCTTCATCTTCTTCATCTTCTTCATCTTCTTCATCTTCTTCATCATCATCTTCATCATCTTCTTCATAATCATCTTCTTTATCATCATCTTCTTCATCATCATCATCTTGTTCATCTTCATCATCTTCATCATCTTCTTCATCTTCATTTTCATCTTCATCATCATCTTCATCATCTTCTTCATTATCATCTTCTTCTTCATCATCTTCTTCTTCATCATCATCTTCATCATCTTCTTCTTCATTATCATCTTCTTCTTCATCATCTTCTTCATCATCTTCTTCATCGTCTTCTTCATCTTCTTCTTCATTTTCTCCACCATCTTCATCCTCTTCATCTTCTTCATCATCTTCTTCTTCATCTTCATCTTCTTCATCATCTTCTTCATCTTCATTTTCTTCATCATCTTCTTCTTCTTCATGATCATCTTCAACTTCTTCATCTTCTGATTCATCTTCTTCATCATCATCATAATCTTCTTCTTCATCATCATCTTCTTCTTCATCATCATCTTCTTCATCATCATCATCGTCTTCTTCATCTTCTTCTTCTTCATCATCATCATCTTCATATTCTTCTTCATCATCAACTTCTTCTTCATCTTCATATTCTTCTTCATATCATCTTCTTCTTCATCTTCTTCATCATCTTCTTCATCTTTTTCATCTTCATCTTCTTCATCTTCTTCATTTTTTTCTTCTTCATCATCATCTTCATCATCATCTTCTTCTTCTTCATCATCTTCTTCTTCATCATCATCTTTATCATCTTCATCTTCTTCTTCATCTTCTTCATCATCTTCTTCATCATCTTCATCTTCATCTTCTTCTTCATCTTCTTCTTCATCATCATCTTCTTCTTCTTCTTCTTCATTCTTGATCAGATCCTGCATACAGAACTTGACCACAAATGCTTTCACAAAGCAGCCTGTCCCAATGAGCTCCGGGTTTCCCAGCTTCCATCCCGCAGTCAGATGTTTGCTGAGCGCCTGAAGAGCTGCTTCAGTAAAGAGATGTTCTCTGTGCAAACTCTGGCCTTCCAAGCCGGCAGCAGAACTGGCTCCCACAGCGCAGTGACGTCAGCCCGGAGCCCCTGCAGGGTCAGCAGAGGAAAGGTTGGTGTCTTGTTAACTGTCTTGTCCTCTAGCAAGTTCTTGAGAGAGCCCTCTGGGAGAATTCTCAGGGGGGCTCTCAATAGATCCCCAGTTTATATACACTGTGAGAATCAAAGCTTCTTTCCTTGATGATTGGGAACAGAATTGCAAAACCGCTGAAATGCCTGGCGGACTCCTTTCGGCCAGAACTCACTCCAGATTCTAATCCAACAAGTGAAGTCAATTCTGTGGCTGCAAACCTAAAAAAAAACCATCTCCACCAACAAAAACATACAGACCAGAAAGCGACCCTTGTTGTGGAACTCAGTGGGAGGTATTTCCAAGTAAACATTATGAGGTCTATGGGAGCCAGAAATAAGGGCATGATCCACCCCCAGGAAAGCGCTCTTCTAAAGCCATGCTAACTTCTGAGGGAGAGATGTGAGCGTCTACACTACAGAGAGCAGCAGTGGCGTAGGAGGTTAAGAGCTCGTGTATCTAATCTTGAGGAACCAGGTTTGATTCCCAGCTCTGCCGCCTGAGCTGTGGAGACTTATCTGGGGAATTCAGATTAGCCTGTACAATCCCAACAGATGCCAGCTGGGTGACCTTGGGCTAGTCACAGCTTCTCAGAGCTCTCTCAGCCCCACCCACCTCACAGGGTGTTTGTTGTGAGGGGGGAAGGGCAAGGAGATTGTGAGCCCCTTTGAGTCTCCTGCAGGAGAGAAAGGGGGGGATATAAATCCAAACTCTTCTACCATTTTTGTCTTCTTGAGGGGTCATGAACACTCGTGGGAAGGGAAACTCTTTGAAAATCATGCAGAATAATGCACTTTCAATCCACTTTCAATGCACTTTGCGGCTGTGCGGAATAGCAAAATCCACTGGCAAACAATTGTGAAAGTGGATTGGAAGTGCATAATTCTGCATGTGCGGAAGGGCCCAAAATCTCCCCCTTTAGGATTCTCTTAGCTCTCAGGGGTTTGAGCAGGCCAGTTTTTCATACCCCACTCTTTTCCCTTTAACACTCACATGCTCTCAACATTCCCTCCTTTCGGGGGAATATTTAGTCCTCATCAGGTTGGTTTATGAGAGGGTCCCCCACCTTCCACAAGAAGCTTATTTAATGCACCCTATTAAGGATGGGATTTGCACTTGGGACTTCCTATATCTCATTTTCTTAGGCATGATATTATATCTAGCTCCTCGATAGTATAATACACCCACATTTTTTCAGGCGGAGTTTGAAACAATCCTTCTCTGATTCAGTTGCATATAGGTCTAATAAACTCAGTAATAAACTCAGGAGCAGCAGTGGCGTAGGAAGTTAAGAGCTCGTGTATCTGGAGGAACCGGGTTTGATTCCCAGCTCTGCCGCCTGAGCTGTGGAGGCTTACCTGGGGAATTCAGATTAGCCTGTACACTCCCACACACGCCAGCTGGGTGACCTTGGGCTAGTCACAGCTTCTCGGAGCTCTCTCAGCCCCACCTACCTCACAGGGTGTTTGTTGTGAGGGTGGGAGGGCAAGGAGATTGTCAGCCCCTTTGAGTCCCCTGCAGGAGAGAAAGGAGGGATATAAATCCAAACTCTTCTTCTTCTTCTAATTGGTTCTGGTGGGTTTTCCGGGCTGTGTGGCCGTGGTCTGGTGGATCTTGTTCCTAACGTTTCGCCTGCATCTGTGTGTAACAGACTTTCTTCTGTGATACACCTCTGAAGATGACAGCCACAGATGCAGGCGAAACGTTAAAAACAAGATCCACCAGACCACGGCCACACAGCCCAGAAAACCCACCAGAACCAGTTGAATCCGGCCATGAAGGCCTTCAACAAAACTCAGTAATCTTTATACCTGATAATGTTCTCTCTTATTCCTTTTTACAGGTAATTCATGAAGACCAGATATTCCAGAGGACTGACTGTTGTTGTCAATAAACAAACAATTAATGTATTCTCAGCCTGTGTTTTCTTTGTAAACCAAAAAATCTTAACCTTAACCTCTTACAAACTCTGGCTTCTCCTCAAATACATGTATGCTCTCTGTTATAATATAAAAGGCAATATAAAGAACACTTCACTGAAATGTATATATATAGGGCAGTGGTGGCAAACCTATGGCACGGGTGCCAGAGGTGGCACTCAGAGCCCTCTCTGTGGGCACACACAAACAGCGTCCCCCCCCCCACACACACATCTAGGCTGGGCTCGATTATTAGCATTAAACCTAAGACCTAGTTTTCGGGAAGCAGTGTAGGTGACCCTGTTAAGCGCTGTTAAACCCCACTGATTTTCATGTGAAGAACTAAAGCACAATCCTTTACCTGGGAGTAAGCTCGGTTGCTGGCAATGGGGCTTGCTTCTGAGTAAACCCTCCTAGGGTCATGATTCACCCGTTGGAAGAGTTGCATGGTTGCTTCAAAGCAAAGCCACCAACTACTACCAAGCTTACTCCCGAGTAACGCACGCCTCTGAGCCAACCGTTTTTTCTATACTAAAACCTCAGTAGTCAGGTTAGATTGCCATGGCACTTTGCGATAAATAAGTGGGTTTGGGGTGGCAATTTGGGCACTCGGTCTCGAAAAGGTTCGTCATCACTGGTATAGGGCAATATAACTTCCAGATCAGTTATTATTCCAAACAAGCTTTTTCAAGCCCAATACCTGTGAACAATAAAATAAATATTTAAGAAAACAGAGCCAGCCTTTTACAGGAATGTGTGAGTGTTTCTGCAAATAACTTGCTCACAAAAGCTCACAGGTATGATGGACCCACCTGGAGTTTAGCAGAGAAGCAAAGGGGGGGAAATGAACAGTTCAGTTTCACTGAGCCTATAAACTCAATGAAATGTCTACAAACGTACGTGTGACAAATCCAGTAACATTTTAATGAATTGTAGTATTAACATCATACAAACTTAAATATATTGTAGTATTACCTTTGTACCACCAGAACATAAAATAACAAGCATAATCTAGTACAAAAAGGAAATATAAAATCCAGATTTAAATCAGATAAAAGTCCAAAACCTCCAACAGGACATCCTGTTTGGAATATATTCAGTGGTGGGATCCAAAAATTTTAGAAACGGGTTCCCGCGCCTGGCCCCTTCATGCAAAGGGGGCAGAAGTACCCTAAGAGCAAACCTGAGCCCTGGGCAAAATCTGAGTTGGATGCCCCCCATGGGCAGCCACCCCACTACGACCCCCCCAAAAAATTTTTGCACCAGGTCATTTCTAAATCATTGTCACATTATAGAAAATGCCCCAACTCACAAATCTGAACACAGCAATGGTGAAACACACAGGTTCTTTGGTAGAGGCTGGTGAGATAAAAGGTACGAAAGGCTGAGAATCCATGAATTGCAGGACCTGAAAGGGATTCACCCAGTTCAGGGAGTTACATTATTAGTCGCAATTGCTAGATGGCACCTTCACATTCAAAGGCAGGATGCCTCTCGGGGAGGCGAGGGCGTGGAGACGGAAAAGCGGACCCCATGAGTAACCCCCTCTCAGCACACACAAATAATTAGTAACCCCCTCTCAGGAACTGGTGAGAACCTGCTGGATCCCACCTCTGAATATATTCCTTCTTCAGGGAAGGTCATCAAAGTCAAGTTGTACACTCATCTTGTTCATAACAATCCACCTTCACAGGAAAAGCTTCACAAGCAAATATCATTCGTAATACGCTTCCGCCATCTCATAGTTTCATCAGGGCTGCTGCAATTTATAAATATTTCAGCTCTCTCATATGAGGAAATATGCTGCCAGTAGTGACATAACAGTCCTCCAGTGCTGGTATACATCCACCTGGAGTCTGGTATCCCTAGATTAGTTGCCCTGGAGAAAAGAGGTGCTTTGGAGGAAATACTCTATGGCCTATGAGCCAGTGCAGTGTAGTAGCTAACAGCAGCTGCAGTCTAATCTGGAGAACTGGGTTTGATTCCTTGCTCTGCCACTTGAGCTGCGGAGGCTTATCTGGTGGACCAGATTAGGTTGTGCACGCCAACACATGCCAACTGGGTAGTGGCGTAGTGCCAACAGGGCGGGGGGCGTGTTGCCACGGGCTTGTGCCGGGGCAGGAGCATGGCGGGGGCATTCCGGGTTGAGGCGGAGGTGGGCAGGGCAGGCGGGGCAGGGAAGGGCAGGGCGGGGTGAGGCAGGGATTTAGGGTGTGCTTGTGCCCCAGGCGCAGTTCGCCCTCGCTCCGCCCCTGCATCTGGGTGACCTTAGGCTAGTCACAGTTCTTCGGAGCTCTCTCAGTCCCACCCACCTCACAGGGTGTTTGTTGTGGGGGAGGGAAGGGAAAGGAGATTGTAAGCCCCTTTTCCTTACAGATATAAATCCAAACTCTTCTTCTTTACACAGAGTCCCCGCAAACGTTTGCAGTCAGCTCTGCCTGGATTGGGAGGTGGTCTCTTTTGCCTTTGCACAGTCTGGTAAAAAAACAGAACTAACCTCCACTCTTGAAAACTGACGAGAAACCCCTGCCCAAGCTGCTGATATTGCAACCAAGAGCATTTGCCAGCGCTGCAGTTTGGTGCGTGAGACATAAGCGTGGAATCTGTTAGCCCAGCACAGCGCCTGAGTTTCTGCAAATCTTGCATTTCCATTTGCAAGAAGACCCTAGCCCTCATGGAGGTGCGTGACTGAAAACAAGCGGGCCGAGTCGGCAAAAAATATATAAAATAATTCACAAGCTGATGTTTCGGAACGCTCGCCTTTTCATCACCGCCTCCAGCTGTGCCTCCCAAATCCATAAACTCTGCCCGTTATCTGTTCGGCTGCCCGCATATCAGCTCCTTCTAAACTTTCAACCTGCACCTGACTCCTGTCCGGAAAGGCAGGATGCAATTTTAATATAATATAATATTTGCAAATCTTGCAAGGATGGCAATTGACGTCAGCAAAGGATTTGACTTTTTTTTTTGGAACAGTATTTCCTGAACGTAGAGCTATTTGGCAAAGTTAACTAATAGTATTGTCTAAGGCTTCCACGGCCGGAATCACTGGGGTGTTGTGTGGTTTCCGGGCTGTATGGCCGTGTTCCAGTAGCGTTTTCTCCTGACATTTCACCTGCATCTATGGCTGGCCTCTTCAGAGGATCTGATGATAGTTAAGGGCACTTTGACACAGGCAGAATAATGTGGGAGTGGGCTTTGCTGTTTCCAGCAGAGATTCCTGACCCCCCCTTTCCCCCCCCCCCATTCAGTTAGAAGAAGTGGCGTAGGAGGTTAAGAGCTCGTGTATCTAATCTGGAGGAACCGGGTTTGATTCCCCGCTCTGCCGCCTGAGCTGTGGAGGCTTATCTGGGGAATTCAGATTAGCCTGCGCACTCCCACACACGCCAGCTGGGTGACCTTGAGCTAGTCACAGCTTCTCGGAGCTCTCTCAGCCCCACCCACTTCACGGGGTGTTTGTTGTGAGGGGGGAAGGGCAAGGAGATTGTAAGCCCCTTTGAGTCTCCTGCAGGAGAGAAAGGGGGGATATAAATCCAAACTCCTCCTCCTCCTCCTCCTCCTCCTCCTCCTCCTCTTCTTCTTCTTCTTCTTCTTCTTCTTCTTCTTCCTTCTCTGGTTAGAAGAAGACAACGTTAGTTGTGTTTGTGGAGACAGGTTTAGGCCAGCAATAACTTCCTCCTCTTGGACATTTAATTTCCTTTTATCTGGAGGTGTAGCAATAGGAAGAATAGAGTGACTCTCCCCAAGAGTAAGTGATGCCATGGAAATATTATTGGTAGGGTTTTGGTAGGAAAATGGAGGAAGAGCTGCAGCCCCCTAAAAAGAGGCTTTAGATCTTAGAAATCTGATACCTTTTATCATGGTAACACGGGGAATCCTGCTTACATTCCCAAAGGTGAGGTATATTAAATCTGGTTGGCAATATACCGTGTTTGCCCGAATATAAGACAGTGTCTGCCCGAATATAAGACAGTGTCTTAATATAAGACAGTGTCTTATATTAATTTTTGCTCCCAAAGATGTGCTATGTCTTATTTTCAGGGGATGTCTTATTTTTCCTGTGTTCTGTTTGTCGGGCATGCTTCCAAACAAAAACTTTGCTATGTCTTACTTTCAGGGGATGCCTTATATTTCGCACTTCAGCAAAACCTCTACTATGTCTTATTTTTCGGGGATGTCTTATATTAGGGGAAACAGGGTAGGTGGTTACTGCTTCTCTTATAAATGCACTAAAACGAAGTCAGAAGATAAGCAACGGAATGTCTAGTTTCAACCATCAGGATAAAATTAGGGTTTCTTAATGACATTTCAGGTCAAGGGAGGAAATAGGGAAATAGACTTTTTACTGTGAGTATTCATTTATGGTTTGGACAGATTGATGGAGGAGAAGTCGATTTATGGCTACCAATCTTGATCCTCCTTGATCTGAGATGGCCAATGCCTTAGCAGACCAGGTACTCGGGAGTAGCAGCAGCCGCAGAAGGCCATTGCTTTCACATCCTGCATGTGAGCTCCCAAAGGCACCTGGTGGGCCACTGCGAGTAGCAGAGAGCTGGACTAGATGGACTCTGGTCTGATCCAGCAGGCTCTTCCTTATGTTCTTAAGGCCCTTGCTTTCACCTCCTGCATGTGAGCTCCCAATGGCACCTGGTGGGCCACTCACGGTAGCAGAGAGCTGGACTAGATGGACTCTGGTCTGATCCAGCAGGCTCTTCCTTATGTTCTTAAGGCCCTTGCTTTCACATCCTGCATGTGAGCTCCCAAAGGCACCTGGTGGGCCACTGCGAGTAGCAGAGAGCTGGACTAGATGGACTCTGGTCTGATCCAGCTGGCTTGTTCTTATGTTCTTATTAAAGCAAGTGGAGCATATATACCTGTGGAATATCCAGGGTGGGAGAAAGAACCACTTGCACTGGTTAACAAGTTCAAAGGGTGCAATTAGCAAGTGTGATTCACATGTGTTGAGTGGAATCCACCCATTTTAGCATATGTAAGTAACAATGAAGTTGAAGAATCAATTAGTGAGGGCATCTGCCTATCAGTTGCCTGGCATTTAAATCCATTTGATTGCTTCCTGCCTCGGGGCATGCTGTGTCTGGGAACTAATAGTCCTGGTTGGGCAAAGTACCAACTTTGGCTGTGATTGAGTGGGCCTGACCTGAGGAGCCCAGGCTTGTCAGATTTCAGAAGCGAAGCAAAGTTAGCCCTGGTTAGCTCTTGGATGGGAAACCGGAAGGAATTCCTGGGTCACTACGCAGAGGCTGGCAATAGCAAACTGCCTCTATGCAGTGGTGGGGTCCAAACATTTTAGTAACATAGGCTGACCAGACGTCCCGCTTTTGGCGGGACAGTCCCACCTTAAAACAAGTTGTCCTGCGTCCCGCGGGTTTTTTCAAGTGTCCTGGTTTTTGGAAGGCTGCCCCACTGCCTTCTGGGGTGCAAGGCAGTGTGGCAGCCTCCTGTGCGCAGCCGCAGGAGCGCACGGCCTTCTGTGACAGGGCGGGAAACAGGAGCGCCCCAGAAAACTGTGCACTCCTGCAGCCACGTGCGCATGCCCGCACGCGGCCCCCCCACCTGTCCCGGTTCACAAAGGTGACCATCTGGTCACCTTATAGTAACAGGTTCCCATGGTGGTGGGATTCAAACTGTGTCATAGCGCCAATGGGGCTGGGCGAGGCACATAGGGGCATGGCCGGGTATTCCGGGGGCGGGGCATTCCTGGGCGGGGCTGTGGCAAGGACGCAGCTGCTGCTCCGGTCCTTTGGTGGGAAACGGTGCACCTCCTGCTAGACTGCTTCAAGTTTTGCGCACTGCTGCTGAGAGGAGGGGCGTAACTAAGGCAAAAATCACGTGGCGAAATCACCAATTAGTAACCCCCTCTCGGCACACACAAATGATTAGTAACCTACTCTTGGGAACCTGTGAGAACCTGCTGGATCCCGCCTCTGCCTCTATGTGTCTTGCCTTGAAACCCCTTGCCTCTTTAGTCAGCTGTCACTTGACAGCAGATTTTTTAAAAAATGATTTAGCGGAGGTGCATCATGCAAAGGAGGCCTTTGCGGCCCTGATTTGCAAACTAGCTGGTCAAGATACTACATTATGGATGTGGACCAAGTTTGTTTGCCATATGAACCTACGAAAAGCCCTGCAGGATCTGGCCAGTGGTCCATCTAGTTCACAGGTGTCAAACTCGCGGCCCTCCAGATTTTATGGACTACAGTTCCCATCATCCCCTGCCAGCATAATGGTTGCAGGGGATGGGAACTGTAGTCCATAACATCCGGAGGGCCACGAGTTTGACACCTATGACCTAGTTCATCCAGTCTCATACGTGGCCCAACCAGTTCCTTTAGAGCTGCAGGGAAACGCATTTCTTTCTCTTCCTCTCCCCACAACGGTAGGTCGGGCTGAGAGAGTTCTGAAGAACTGACTGACCCAAGGTCACCCAGCAGGAATGTAGAAGTGTGGAAACACATCTGGTTCACCAGATAATGTTACCTTGGTGCCTGGTAACTTTTAATAGCTCCAAACCAACCAGCTCTCGGCAGCGCAGAGGAACAGAAGCGGGACCCAACACAGCGAGTATAGTGAAATAATAAAACCTAATATGCGAGTATAGTGAAATAATAAAACCTACATGTCAGCACCTCCACACCATGGCAACTGCGCTGCCTAGCAGCTTTACAACAGTTTATATGCACTTTCTCCTGCCCGGAAGTCCGGGGGAATACAGGACAGCCTACAACCATTAATTCACAAAATACATAGTAACCAATCATACATCTACAATACATGGGAACCAATTAGAGTCCGGTGGGCAGTCCCTTCTTGAATTTCACGGCCGGAGTAGGGCGAGGTGATGACGTAGGATCTGGCGGGAAAAACACAAAAGAGTCCTTTGGGTTCTTGGGGTCAGGAAACGAAACATAACGACGACGACGGCGCCCTTATCTGCCTGCTGGTGGGATTAGGCAGATTGAGGCGTTTCTTCCGGGGTCCCTTTTGTCAACGTCCATCCGTGGTTTTAGCAAATGAAAGGGACATGCCCAGATGGAGCAGGGGTGGATTCCTGCCTTGAGCCAAGGAGGTTCCATGCAGACGCAAATACAAAAGATAGCTATGATTCCTACTTTCTACCTAATACAGTTTGTTCCTACCTAACTTATATAGAAATAAAACATAGTTCCATCTTTATTTAAAAACAAGATCAGAAATGGAATAAAATCACTTCTGACTCAGTAGTGGGATCCAAAAATTTTAGTAACAGGTTCCCATGGTGGTGGGATTCAAATTGTGGCGTAGCGCCAATGGGGCTGGGCGGGGCACAACGGGGGCATGGCCGGGCATCCTGGGGGCGGGGCATTCCTGGGCGGGGCTGTGGCAAAGACCCAGCCGCTGCGCCGGTCCTTGGGCGGGAAACAAATGCACGCAGGCGCAGGCTGTCACGCACGCCGGTGCACCTCCTGCTAGACTGCTTCAAGTTCTGCACGCTGCTGCTGAGAGGAGGGGCGCGACTAAGGCAAAAACCACGTGGCAAAATCGCCAGTTAGTCACCCCCTCTTGGCACACACAAATAATTAGTAACCTACTCTTGGGAACCTGTGAGAACCTGCTGGATCCCACCTCTGTTCTGACTCCGCTATCAATAAGAGTCCGCAGCTCAAGTGGAGGAGTGAGGAATCAAACCCAGTTCTCCAGATTAGAGTCCACCTGCTCTTAACCACTACGCCATGCTATGGTATTATACCCCGCTGAGGTCCCTTGCCTCACCAAACCTCACGTTCTCCAGACTCCACACCCAAATCTCCAGGAATTTCCCAGGCTGCAGTTGGCAACCCTACTTGGAAGTCCCCTCCCCAGAAACCTTTATCGACCTTGCTCTTTGCAGATGGAAATGTTTAATCCCTACTACGTGTTCGAGGACCACAAATGGCTGGCGGTCTCTTGGTCTTCCAGGTGGAGATGTCGGTGTGGGCTGCCCAAAACTCCACCCTGTTGGATTTCTGCCTGCCATGTCACTTTTAAACCAAGGGAGCAAGGAAGGAATACAGACTTAACTTTGTCCGTGCTCTTCTGGGAGTCCTTTGAGCTTCTTCAAGACAGCAGGAGAGCAGGGATGTAGGTATAGATTTTTTTATGGGGGTGGTTTGGGGGGCACACCCCCACCCGCCCCTAGGGCATGGCCACACCTGCCCAAGCCCCGCCCCTGGCCTAGCGCTTATAAAAGCAGCTCTCCGAGGCCGGAGACGGCAGACTCCCCTGCCCTCCCCTGCCCCCCACCAGCTGGGCTCCCAGCCGGCAGCTGGCAGTTCCTTCTGCCCTCCCCTCTGGGCAAAGGGAAAATGGAGCCCGATGCAAAAATCTGAGTTTTGCGCCCCCCCCCCCCCCAGGCAGCCGCTGTGATGCTGGAATCCACCCCCAAACAGCATCACTTTCAATGGTGTTTAAACTAGAGAGCCCAAATTCTCCTTTTAAATCCACCTTAAAGGGAGAATCTGGGGTCCCCGGTTAAACAACCTTGAAAGTGATGCTGTTTCGGGGCGGATTATCCCCCACCCTGAAACAGCATCACTTTCAACGTGGCGTAGTGGTTAAGAGCAGGTGCCTTCTCATCTGGAGGAACCGGGTTTGATTCCCTGCTCTGTGCCCTCCCACACACGCCAGCTGGGTGACCTTGGGCTAGTCACAGCTTTTCGGAGCTCTCTCAGCTCCACCCACCTCACAGGGTGTTTGTTGTGAGGGGGGGAAGGGCAAGGAGATTGTAAGCTCCCTACAGGAGAGAAAGGGGGGGATATAAATCCAAACTCTTCTTCTTCTTCTAAACTGAGAGAGAAGCACAGACAGAAGCACAGTATGAATTGGGTGGGTGGGCATCTGCAGCATCTCCCCCTCCTTAAACAGGCAAGTTTCTCCCTCCCCTCTCCCGCCAAGCCTGCCTTCATGAAGCTTTGTGGTCGAACAGCCGCTCACCCCCGTCCTGCTGGGCTTGGTATAATCCGTTACTCATCTCATCTTTATTTCATCAGCCTGACATTTGCTAGGACTAGACTTTCTCCTTCCCTCTTTTGCTTTGATCCCCCTCGCCAAGAGGAATGAATATTTTTAAAAAAAAACATTGCGGAGACGTGTTTGTAATGAGTAGAGGGCAGCATGAATTTTTTAAGGACGCTATTTGTACCACATCAGCCGCTCCTACACGGAACCCCACTATACATATACAGGTGTTCATTTATTCATGGGGTCCTTGTAACCATCTTCAACGCCTCTTGGCTGTGGGGTTTTAAAAAAAAATTCTCTGGGCTGAATCTTGTTTCTTAAATAAACTGTTGGGTGGTTGCCGAGGAAACGATACCCTTTTCCTTTTATTTCCATTTCTTTTGCAGCGTTTTGTTGCTTAAAAGACGGGGGCGGCGAGGAGGCTGTATCGGTTTCTTTTCCTTTTAGGTATTCTGGAAGACTGATTCGGATACAACCGTGCACTGAAAAGGCCCTGGGAATCTAGTTAGCTGCCCGATATCAGACCGCTGAATTCCTGCCCAGTGGTTACACCTCAACAACACTTGCTGTGTGTTACGGGCATGATCCACACGTGGTAATATTAGAGAATCTTGGATTCTGTTCTATCCTTTTATTACAACGCTAGCGGGGCCCGGCCACGCGTTGCTGTGGCAATTGTCCTTCTCATCACAGGCTGCAACCCACACAGATGACCATGCAGGTCCAATGATCCCCAGCATAGCCTTTTGGGGTGGTCAAATGGAAACCCTCTTTCCCTTTTCAGTTCACATTGTTATATGGTGGTGTCTTGTTTTTTTAGCAAAGGTAACCCTTTCCATTCCACCACAGAACTGTCCAGAGTGCGAATCCCGCTGTCCATGAGGCTGGTTGACACGCACACTCCTGGCTTGGGGAAGGCAGAACTGGGGCAAGGAGGCTATCCCAGTCAGGCAGCAGAGGCAGGTGGTGAGGCGCTCAGATCGAGGCCAGCTCCCTGGGTTCTTAAAGGGCCATGTACAAAAGAAGCGGAGCCGGTAGTGTTGGTTCACCCCCACGCTGCAGATTTTCTTAGAAGAAAAAGGCAAATTCCAGCTTGCTTTTAGTAAAAGAGAGCTGTGGCGAATATGGGTGAGGAAGTGGGTAAGTGGTGGTTGGATGTGAGGGAGGGCAGAGTGAGGTGTGTGAGGATGAGCTGGATGTGGATGAAAGTATGTGTGTTATGTGGTAGCAGTGGGTGAGACACAGAGAGTGAAATTTACCTGCGTGGGGGGGGATCCCACCTGGTGTCTCACACGGCAAAGTGTGTATGTGTTTCACTTCCACTCATATTACTTACCAGTGTTACCTATTTACTGTTTTCACTGCTCATCTCTGCCCATCTGCGCGAACATGCTAAGCCCTTAGGCCACAGACAGACAGGCTGCACGGACATTCTGAGGGTGACAGTTAAACACAGCCAGCTTCGTGGCCTGGTGCGCCAGGAAAAAGACGTTTTACCTGGCTCAGGTATGGACTTTTGGCGATTTGAAGGTCCGATTACCTGCCTGCAACAGGGAGGAACCTCATGTGAAAATTTGGGGGCAATCCGTCCAGCTGTTTCGGCGTTAGGGAGTGACTAACAAAGTCACTGTTAGCTTTTTATATATATAGAAGATAACTATTTGCAACTTCAACAGTGGCTTACTCGAAGGAAAATTAAAGCAGCCAACACTGCTACACAGACAACCAAAGGAGATTGATTACATGAGTCAATTAAAGTATCTCAACCAAAGATCAGCAGGTCCTAATCGGTTCAGACTTCCATATTTATAGGTTTCGAAAATCGTCCTCCAGCAATTGGACGGACTGCAAGATGAGAGCTATCATGCTGCTATTTCAAGGGGGTCAACATAGATCTCTCTTGGTTATCTGAGGAAGCGAGTTTTGACTCTTGAAAGTTCATACCCCAGGAACCTTCTTGGTCTCTAAGGTGTGACTAGACTAGAATCTAACTGTTCTGCGCTGCAGAAAAGGGCACCCAGGACAGGAACTGAAATTGTGACACCCCGGGCCCCCAAGTAAAAAAACATCAGACACCCATTTTTGAGATAAAGCAGGCATGGAAGGAATAAACGTTTCAGGCAGAAGTTCTGTGTAACGGAATCCTTTTTATTCTACACAGGCAATGGAAAGTCCTCCTGAGCAGCAGCAGCAGCAGCAGCAGCGAAGAAGAAGAAGAAGAAGAAGAAGAAGAAGAAGAAGGAGGAGGAGGAGGAGGAGGAGGAGGAGGAGGAGGAGGAGGAGTTTGGATTTATATCCCCCCTTTCTCTCCTGCAGGAGACTCAAAGGGGCTGACAATCTCCCACCCCTTCCCCCCTCACAACAAACACCCTGTGAGGTATGTGGGGCTGAGAGAGCTCCGAGAAGCTGTGACTAGCCCAAGGTCACCCAGCTGGCGTGTGTGGGAGTGCACAGGCTAATCTGAATTCCCCAGATGAGCCTCCACAGCTCAGGCGGCAGAGCTGGGAATCCAACCCGGTTCCTCCAGATTAGATACACGAGCTCTTAACCTCCTACGCCACTGCTGCTCCCGGGAACCCCCGGGAAAGATGCTTGTGGGTGCCATGATGTTCACAGACACCACGTGCCATCAAGTTTCTTCTGACTTATGGCGACCCTCTGAATGATGGACATTTACAAAAAAAGCCAAAAATTAACGACCTCCAAAACACCCTCTTGTTAACAGCCTGGCTCAGGTTTTGCAACCCTAGGGCTTTTTTGAGTCACTACACGTTGGGGACCCCTGAACTCACCAGGCCTAATCAGCCACTATAACGATTATGTCCCTGGATCCCTAATTTATTAAATGACAACCTGATCCTCTCTATATTCATATGGATATGAGCGTGTGCTAGGTATTGCACCTAGCTCAATGTAGCTGTTACAAAATATATTGCCAGTGATTGTATCTAGTTAATAAAGGTGCATTCCTAGCTCAATGTAATCGCTACATGTAACCATCCTACTATATGTTACCATAAGGCAGTGATGGCGAACCTTTTCAAGACCGACTGCCCAAATTGCAACCGAAAACCCACTTATTTATTGCAAAGTGCCAACATGGCAATTTAATCTGAATACTGAGGTTTTAGTTTAGAAAAAACAGTTGGCTCTGAGACGTGCGTTACTCGGAAGTATGATTGGTGGTAGTCGGTGGCTTTGCTTTGAAGCAACCGTGCAACTTTTCCAATGGGTGAATCATAGGAGGGTTTACTCAGAAGCAAGCCCCATTGCCAGCAACTGAGCTTACTCCCAGGTAAAGGATTCCGCTTTAGTTCTTCGCATGAAAATCAGTGGGGTTTAACAGGGTTATCTACACTGCTTCCCCAAAACTAGGTCTTAGGTTTAGTGCTAATAATCGAGCCCAGTGGCCCAGGCCAGCCTAGATGGGGGGGGGGGGGACTCTGTTTGCACGTGCCCAAAGAGAGGGCTCTGAGTGCCACCTCTGGCACCCATGCCATAGGTTCGCCACCACTGCCATAAGGGGACATTCTTTCCTTGATCTCTTCTTTATGGCTTCACACACTATGTAGATAACTAGGCTCACCCCTGACACTTCTACTCCCATGAGAAACAGGATGTTTCTGTTGTCCTGTGGGGGCCGGAGGCCAAGGGCCTTTATCAGTATCTGTCACCAACCTTGGGGCACCTCGGCTCCTGAGTAATCTTCCTCTCATTCTTTGGGGAAACATGGAGGGGGGGGGGGTTATTTCTGAATAAAGAGAATAGCAAAAGCCAGGTTCGCCAGAACTGGTTTTAACAAGCTGGGTGCATCATTGCCTTCCAATAAATGCTGCTGATCAACAATTGTTGAAGCAGCGGATTTACTCAGAGTAGACCACCTTGCCGGATGCAATGTAGACAAGAAATGACAGACACATAGTCACCAGTGCAGTTCTATTTATTACTATCTGCTGACAAAGTGCTTCGCCAGACCACAGGTGTTTCTAGGCACATATCACACTGCTGTCTGTTCTGACTATATACGAAAGTGGCACCAATCAGGTGCCCTCGCCTTATCAGGTTTGCACACGGTACAAGCTGTGCACTCGGTCCTAATCTGCACATGGCACCTGCTAGAAGGAGGGCCCAGCTGTCATTTAGATTTTGCTCATCTAAACATTTACACATGTTCTGACAACAATACAGAGTTCATTTATTGATTCAAGGATAACAACCCCATGATGTACATTAGGGCTAATCTCCTTAATTGAGTGGGGATGACGATAACGTTGCAGCCTTAGGTGAAGGATTTCCCACAGGTAGATCCGGAGGACTCCTCGGAATGTTGTTCCATTTCTACTTCAGGCTTCGGCTTTCCTTTTCACCAGCGGCGTGAGAAGGGAGATATTCCATTCAGCTCCCATTCCCGTGGCAGCCATTTCAGGGCGATGCTCGCTACGCCCTCTCCAAATTGCAGATGTGTCCACAGGCTAAAAACAATGTTGGTGCCCCTGGGCTAGACAAGCACAGGGAAAGTCTACAGCAGGGGTGGCAAACCTATGGCACCCCGGATGTTCATGGATTACAATTCCCATCAGCCCCTGCCAGCAAGGCCAATTGGCCATCTGGGTGCTTCTGTCTGGTCTGATCTCTGTCACCTAGAAATCTGATCTGATCTCTGTCTGATCTGATCTGATCTCTGTCTGATCTGATCTCTGTCACCGATCTCCGTCACCTAGAAGTCAGTTGTCATCTCAGGAGACCTATGGCGACCACCTGGAAGCTAGCGCTACCTATGACTTGCTTTACATTTGCAAAGCCAATGGCAGAGCTGATGGAAATTGTAGTCCATGAACATCTGGGGTGCCATGGGTTGGCCACCTCTGGTCTATAGCATGCCACTCCAAATTGAATCTCATCTAGCCGAGGAGTCCCCAACCTTTTCCCAACGTTTATAATGTTTTCACACCATTTTCACACTGCTGTTTTTGGCCCAATGCGGAATCAGCCCATGAGTCTTTAGCTTAGAAATTTAAACCCCTTGCCAGTGGGGTCCACACGTCCACCTAAGGTAAGGAAGTGATGGAATTCAGTGGGGTATAATATCATAAAGTCTGCCTCCCAAAGTGGCTACGTTTCTCCAGGTGAACTGATCTCTGTCACCTAGAAGTCAGTTGTCATCTCAGAAGACCTATGGCAGTGGTGGCGAACCTATGGCACGGGTGCCAGAGATGGCACTCAGAGCCCTCTCTGTGGGCACGCCAAACAGAGTGCCCCCCCCCCCACTTCTAGGCTGGCCTGGGCTGCTGGGCTCGATTATTAGCATTAAAACTAAGATGTAGTTTTGGGGAAGCAGTGTAGGTAACCCTATTAAGCGCTGTTAAACCCCACTGATTTTCATGGGAGGAACTAAAGCGTGATCCTTTACCTGTTAGGAAGCTTGGTTGCTGGCAATGGGGCTTGCTTCTGAGTAAACCCTCCCAGGGTCATGATTCACCTGTTGGAAGAGTTGCACGGTTGCTTCAAAGCAAAGCTGCTGACTACCACCAAGCTTACTCCTGAGTAACGCACGCCTCGGAGCCAACTGTTTTTTCTAAATTAAAACCTCAGGTTAAATTGCCGGGTTGGCATTTTGCAATAAATAAGTGGATTTTGGGTTGCAATTTGGGCACTCGGTCTGGAAAAGGTTCGCCACCACTGACCTATGGCGACCACCTGGAGGTTAGTGCAACCTCTATCTGTGGGTTCTGTGGGGCAGAACTTGGAATGAGTTTGCAACAACAAATTAAAACAACAACAAAATGGTTTACTTTCTTAACATATAACATATAACATCAACATTTAACATCACACTTCAAGGTCCTGTACAGGTTCCATTTCAAATCCTTCTAGTTACAGTCTTCTGATATTGCCAAGTCCAGTTCTTCCTGTAAGTGGATTGGCTCTTGAAGACTCCAAGGGCTTGATGAACAGGATTCAACATGATGAAGGTTTCCAGGAGAACTCTCACCCATTACAACCACACAAAAAACCCTGAAACAATAAACTCCAACATTTACAACATAGCAAAAATCAACTACCACCTTCCCAGTAGTTCCCAACAACATTGCAGTTACCTTAACAAGGTGTTAAGGGCTTATACAAACCAAGGTCCGAGTCTGGTCGCCTTGTCTCCTCCAAACTACATGAGCTCTGCAGCCTCCTCCTGCTTTGGGTCTCCACCCCTTTCTGGGTCAGCCCATTCTGAGCATGGGGGTTACATTAGCAACCCTACCTACAAATTGCTTTACATTTGCAAAACCAAAAATAAATGTACGCTCAATATCTGGCTGTTGTGGGTTTGATTCCAGCCGTGAAGCCTTCAATAATGCATATACTCAGGGTTTCTTCAGGCAGTTCAGGCAGAACTAATTTCTATTAAGTGTTGCAAAATCTGCACAGTGCACTCAGGTTTGTGAACATCTCTTTAGGATCAACACGGTCCAGTTGACTTTTGCAAGAATCCCAAAAGCTAGCAGATTCCAGACAAACTTTGGCCCACCACCCAACTAAGAGTTTAGAGAGATGACAGCAGTGGTGGGATCCAAAATTTTTAGTAACAGGTTCCCTTGGTGGTGGGATTCAAACTGTGGCGTAGTGCCAATGGGGCTGGGCGGGGCACGACGTGGGCGTGGCCGGGCATTCTGGGGGCGGGGCATTCCTGGGCGGGGCTGTGGCAAGGACGCAGCCACTGCGCCGGTCCTTGGGCGGGAAACGAATGCACACAGGCGCAGGCTGCCACACACGCTGGTGCACCTCCTGCTAGACTGCTTCAAGTTCTGCGCGCTACTGCTGAGAGGAGGGGCGTAACTAAGGCAAAAATCACGTGGCAAAATCACCCATTAGTAACCCCCGCTCGGCACACACAAATAATTAGTAACCTACTCTCGGGAACCGGTGAGAACCTGCTGGATCCCACCTCTGGTCATCTAGCCCAACCCCCTCTGAAATTCACAGCTACTCTACCCCCGCCTTCAGTGACCCCTGCTCTATGCCCGGAAAAGGCTGAAAACCTCCAGGACCCAGGCAGGGTCTGAAGGCATCTGGAATTACAACTGGTCTCCAGCCTTCACAAATCAGTTTCCTTGAGAAAATGGCTGTTTTGTGGGTGTGTGGGGGAGGGAGAATGGGACTCTGTTGCGTTGTAGCCCACTGAGGTCCCTCTTATACCCAAAGTTCTTCCATCCCAAGCTCCACCCCCAAAATCTTTAGGTATTTCCCAACCTTCCACGCATACAGAATAATGCGCTTTCAATCCACTTTCAATGCACTTTGCAGCTGGATTTTACAACAGAAATACTTCATAACCATCTTTTCGAAGGAAAATTCTCCTAGTAGCATATTTACAAATATCCACTTTGGTTCACAGATGAACTGACACTTACAGAATTGCAATATACAACATAAATACTGTTTCATAGACATAAGAAGAACATAAGAACATAAGAACTAGCCTGCTGGATCAGACCAGAGTCCATCTAGTCCAGCACTCTGCTACTCGCAGTGGCCCACCAGGTGCCTTTGGGAGCTCACGTGCAGGATGTGAAAGCAATGGCCTTCTGCTACTGCTGCTCCCGAGCACCTGGTCTGCTAAGGCATTTGCAATCTCAGATCAAAGAGGATCAAGATTGGTAGCCATAGATCGACTTCTCCTCCATCAATCTGTCCAAGCCCCTTTTAAAGCTATCCAGGTTAGTGGCCATCACCACCTCCTGTGGCAGCATATTCCAAACACCAATCACACGTTGCGTGAAGAAGTGTTTCCTTTGATTAGTCCTAATTCTTCCCCCCAGCATTTTCAATGGATGCCCCCTGGTTCTAGTATTGTGAGAAAGAGAGAAATTTCTCTCTGTCCACATTTTCTACCCCATGCATAATTTTATAGACTTCAATCATATCCCCCCTCAGATGTCTCCTCTCCAAACTAAAGAGTCCCAAACGCTGCAGCCTCTCCTCATAAGGAAGGTGCTCCAGTCCCTCAATCATCCTCGTTGCCCTTCTCTGCACTTTTTCTATCTCTTCAATATCCTTTTTAGGTCCTGATTAATTAGAATGTAATGTCTTCTTTTTTACATTTTAAATTAATTTTCAAAATTTTTGACAGAATACAATCAAGAGAAAAAAATTCGTTACACGAAACTTGCCGTCTCACGTGTTTTCTATTACAACTCACATTTATTACATTTTTGATACGTACAGAAGTTTAGGAAACATTTTATTTTACTCTTCATTTTGATCACCTAACAGCAGATGTCAACTATATATTCTTACTCAGGCGCACTGATAATTTATTTATGAGTTTCTAATTTTGCAGTTTACTTCTGTTATCTTTAGGTAAAATTAATAAAATATTCCATTTATTTTGAAATTCTGTAATTGGTTTATTGTTAACTGAAGATGTTAATTTCGCAATTTTTGCATACTGTTAGTTTCCTTATCCATGTAAATTTTTCCTACTAGATGTTTTGTATTTCTTGTACTTAATTGTTCAAAATTAGCTTTCTTCTCAAATGTCCTCCTTTTGTGAGTGGTCCTTTCAGAATAATCTGATTATACAGCAGCCATAACATATTCTTTCCCTCATCTTTAATTGTCTGCCAAGATTTTATTCTTAGAATGCGACGTCTTCTTGATGCAAAGTCCCAACTGAAGCCAGTTATCTACTTGTTTCCCCGCCAGGGGCTTAAACTAGGGACCGGCTTTACTAATATAAATCATAATTAGAACAACGTACACTAATCAATAATACAGAGAGTTAAACATTGATTTTGTGCCAGCTGTTTATATTGGTCATTGTACGTGTTCTAATGATGATTTACATTCTTTAAGAGGGTCGCTATCAATAACAGCGCTTTAAATCTCTATTAAAGGGCCAAAGCATATTTTTCCCCGTCTGGCCACTTTTGAGGATGAACTGGAGGAGTGTAAGAACTGAGATGCAACAGACAACTAGTGCTATTTTGTTGTTGCTGTCCTTGGGGCTGTCTTGTAGTGACAGGCAGAAGTCCAACAGATGAAGCCTCCTGTTTCCCCCTCACTATATATCCAATCCAATGAGACTATTGTAAAGGGCAGGGAATAAATCGAAATAATAATAAGGGATCTGCACAAATACTACGCAGATACAACATCCTAGGTCTCTGGGTGAGACTTGAATTGTAATGCTAAAGGACTGGCAGCTGTGATATTAAACAAAATTAAATGATGATGATGATGATGATGATGATGATGATGATGATGATGATGATGGAGAAAGAAAAAAAAAGAAAGGAAGAAACGTTTGACTCTCCAAAGCTCATTTCCTGAAAGCCTGGTTTGTCTCAAAGAAAGAAAGAAAGAAAGAAAGAAAGAAAGAAAGAAAGAAAGAAGCTCGACCTGTTGAATGCCGACCTGGAAAGACAGACTTCCCTCTCCTTTGACTTTCCCACCCACTCTTCCCGCTACTTATCCCCGTCTTGTTTCTGACTGGCTCCTTCTCCTCACGTGACACGCCTTTGCTCCGCCCTCTTCGGCGTTCACACAGCCCGGCATCGGGGGGCGTGGTCTGCGGCTGGGCCGCGAGCAAGGGGGCGGAGCCGTCAGAAGACTGAGAACACGAGCGAGACCGACCAGCTTTCATTGGCTTGCCGAGCCTCTCCGCGCGCGCCTGCGCACTTCTGACCCGGCGAGCCGCCGCTTCCCTGGCAGCTGCTTGTCCCCGCCGCTCCCTTTGGAACGTGCATCCGCGCGCATGCGCGCCCCCGGCCATTCACTCGCTCTTGCCGGGCACGCGGGGGTCGCCTTGCTGTTGCTGGGCAGCTTTCTTGCGGCCGACAAATCAGGTCAGTGGCACGCGGGCGCTTGCAATTATTTTTTTGCAAGAATAAAAGTAGATCCCAGGATTGCACCCTTTGCATTGCATCCATTGGGGATCGTGGACGGTCGCCCCGCACCGAGGGCTGGTGCATTGATCTGCATAGCAAAGGAAAAAAAGGGGGGGGGGTGTTAGAGTAACCCTGCCACGCACGTGCAAGATCCGGCTGCAGTCCCGGGTGGGGCTTGCCCGTGCCCGGCGTGCTGGTTGACGCCTGTTCCATGCGGTGGGCTCCATATGCTGTGGGTGGGGGGAGCAGGGTGGGGCAGGAGAGCATGCAGAGAGAATCGCACAAATCTCCCCCCACTCCCGTGTTGTAGCTGAGGATGGAGACTGCCTCTCTTCTTGCAAGGGGAGGGAGCAGTGGAGAGCGTAACCCCATGTACAATGTTCCCTTTGCAGTCAGATGTGCTGTGTTTCCCTTTGTGTTCCGATGCAGCCGTGCTTGGAGTACATAGACGCACCGTTGAAGTGGATTTTCCCATGCATGTGAACACCTTGACTCTTAAGACCACAGATTCACCTGTAGGTTTCTCCTGGAAATGAGCAGTGCCACCGAGTGAGGCTTGGGTGCATCCGTGCGGTGCTTAGCACATGGCACAACTCTGGGGGGGATTGCTCTTCCGTGTA
Organism: Sphaerodactylus townsendi; assembly: GCF_021028975.2. Classification (NCBI taxonomy): domain Eukaryota; kingdom Metazoa; phylum Chordata; class Lepidosauria; order Squamata; family Sphaerodactylidae; genus Sphaerodactylus; species Sphaerodactylus townsendi. Next base: position 65,390,203 of record NC_059433.1, read on the forward strand.
CCTGCAGAGCGATTCCTACAGCCTACGGGCACCGCGAAGCTGTTTGATGTGTGCCAGCGGTGCCACAGGTGATCACCAGCATGCGCCTATTTGGTGGCATGCCTCGTTCCTAAGCCTACACACAGAGGTGCTGAAATTGTTCAGGGAGAGTAGCGGGGGTGTCTTTGGGCCAGAGCTAATAAATGAAGGCCAAATCAATGGGAGATGGTCTCAAGAGCGTGGGTTTTCTCAGGAGCTGCTCATTGAGGAGTTGAAAAGTGCATCCTTTTTGAAATGCATTCTGGTTTGTAGCGGCTGGCTAGTCTGTTGTGGATTCCGAGAGGGATAAACTGTGTAAGCCCAGGCTGGTTCTCAAGCTAAGGAGGATCGTTCCTGGTTACTGTTGGGATGGGAGACCACCAAAGAAGTCCAGGGTCGCTGCGCACGGGCAGGCAACAGCAAGCCACCTCTGGGGGTCTCTCAGCTTGAAAACTGGGGGCAGAAAGCGCCAATTCACAGTGGCCCTAATCACCGCAGCCAAGAAAACGTGCTCCCCCCTGTATTTTTCTCTCCCATTTGAACGGGGCCACTTGGCACACTACCTGTATTGCTTAATAAACTCCGTTCAAAGGAGAGCCATAATGCTCGCCAGGTTTAATGTTATGCTTTCTGCCTTGTTGCACGGCAGATTTAATAAGCAAGAAAAGGCTAAAAGATTGTGCCCATGTAACAACGGCTCAGTTGAATCTCTGGCCCACCAGTTACTACACTGTCTCAGATTCAAGGAAATCAGATCCAAGTATGTGAATCTTACTCCTTTACATTTACCCCATCTCCCCGATTTAATTAGATTACACTACTTGTTGGACAACCCTGATCCTTCTCTCTGTATGATAGTGGCAGACTTTCTCCTGGAAACTACTAAACGCCAGTAGATTTCCTTCGACCTAACAATTCACAGTGGACTTAAGGCAGCCCTGTGCGGTTTTCAGGGCAAGGAACGAACATAAGAACATAAGAACAAGCCAGCTGGATCAGACCAGAGTCCATCTAGTCCAGCTCTCTGCTACTCCCAGTGGCCCACCAGGTGCCTTTGGGAGCTCACGTGCAGGAGGTGAAAGCAATGGCCTTCTGCTGCTGCTGCTGCTCCAGAGCACCTGGACTGTTAAGGCATTTGCAATCTCAGATCAAAGAGGATCAAGATTGGTAGCCACAGATCGACTTCTCCTCCATAAATCTGTCCAAGCCCCTTTTAAAGCTATCCAGGTGAGTGGCCATCACCACCTCCTGTGGCAGCATGTTCCAAACACCAATCACACGTTGCTTGAAAAAGTGTTTCCTTTTATTAGTCCTAATTCCTCCCCCCCCCCCAGCATTTTCAATGAAAGCCCCCTGGTTCTAGTATTGTGAACCAGGGGGCTTACATTGAACAGGTGGTTGGTCATTGCCTGCCTCCTTCCTCATCACAACCTAGAATTCCTTGGAGGTCTCCCATCCCAATACTAGCTGGGGGCTGACCTTGCTTGGCTTCCGAGATCTGACGAGTTCAGGCGGGCCTGGGCCATCCAAGTAGGAGATTGGAAAGCCTGGCACTTCAGATGTTCATGGACTACAATTCCCATCATCCCCTGCTGGCATGGCCAACTGGCTTTCCATGAACAACTGACGTGCCAGAGTTGAACACCCCCTGGTCTATAGGATGGCCATAAGTCATCTGGGGCTAGGTGGCGCTTTCCATCCTCAAACTGTGGCGTAGTGGTTAAGAGCAGGTGCGCTCTAATCCGGAGAACCGGGTTCAATTCCCTGCTCTGCCACTTGAGCCGTGGAGGCTTATCTGGGGAACCAGATTAGCTTGTGCACTCCAACACATGCCAGTTGGGTGTCCCCCCCCCCCCCAAAAAAAATGTTTTTTGGGGCCTCCTTATCCTGTTTTAGATTGGCTGTGTGGAATCTGCCGAAGTTAACCTGGCTTCCTTTTCACCAGAGATCCCCGGGGGTTGAATCTGAAAATGTCAGCCTACAAAACTCATGCTCTTCCACTCAGCTACGCGCTTTCCCCCTTACAGTCTCTTTACCACTCCTTCCACACTAGGGTACAAACTCATGGTGGAAAACTCTATCAAGAAATATTATGTGGGATGGCTAAACATAACCTCCATTTTCAGTATCAGTGTTTCTCTCAGCGTGGTGTAGTGGTTAAGAGCAGATTCACTCTCATCTGGGGAACTGGGTTTGATTCCCCGCTCTGCCACTTGAGCCATGGAGGCTTATCTGGGGAACCAGATTAGCTTGTGCACTCCAAAACATGCGAGTTGGGTGACCTTGGGTTAGTCACAGTTCTTTGGAGCTCTCTCAGCCCCACCCACCTCACAGGGTGCTTGTTGGGGGGGGGGAGGGAAAGGAGATTGTAAGCCCCTTATTGTAAGTCTCTTTATAGGATAGAAAGGCAGGATATAAATCCAAACTCTTCTTCTTCGGGCTGGTCTTCTTGAATCTGATCTTGTGTGTCAGTTGTTCAGGGACACGTTTGCAGCAAGAAGTTTGTTTACAGAAAGTGTTGGAAATATTATTTATTTTATTTATTATTGGGTTTTGTATACTGCCCTACCCCCCAAAGGGCTCTGGGCGGTGAACAACATAAATCACATATATACAATAACCCTTAAATACATTAAAACAATTTAATAACGCAGCGATCAGTAACAAACAATGTCCGCAACAACCCTCATTAAAACCCTCCCCAAAGGGGGGAGAAACGGGTCCCATAGGTGATAAGAGATCCAGAAGTGAGGAAGAGGAAGAGCTACTTCAAAGAAAGACTTCTTTAGTTAGTCAGCCCAGTGTTCCACCCAGCGTTGTCTGCTCTGACTGGCAGTGGCCCCCCGGAATCTGGGTCACGGGAAGGTCTTGCAGTTAGAAATTCTTTTGCGCAGTGGGCCAGGCATGCAACCCGGGCTCCTGTGCATGCAGAGTGTGTTATTTATTGCTATACTCGAGCCACTCCCTTGGTACAAAGGCAGGAGACGTCTTGTGTGGGAGCAAGTTATGCCATCGTCTCCCATACATAACCCACTCACCCCAGAAGGGCCTTTTAAAATCAGGTTTCCAGCTTTTCCATTGGTGCTCGGCCCCTTATATATTTGTACTTGGTCGTTCGTTAGGTGTGGTCAGTGTTGAATTCGAGGGCAGGGCTTGCGTGCTCTTTGAATCGCCGGCATCTAGGACTGACTTCCCGCATTACTGAGATGTTTCAAGCGTTCGTCTGCAATGCCATGCATAAATACTTCAAGCGGGTATTTAAAGACAGGTTCCTAGCATATGTGTTCGAGAATTAGGATTGGCTGTCTGTTGAATGGTCAAGGTTAATGGTAAACCTGGTTTTCTAATGGCTGGAGTTGCCCATGGCTTAATTGTACATCAGAGAAGTCATGGGTTCTATCCTGCGGACCTGTTCCACTAGCAGAGGGTCTTTCCTGTGGTGGAGAGAACATCTTGAGTCAGGGAAGGAGCCATCCGCCAGAGCTTCCATTGAGTAGAACAGGTCACAGGATTCAATCAGATAGAACTATAGAGTTGGGCACATCCCACAAGGTCTATCAAGACCAATCCCCTGCCATGCAGGAAGACACAATCAAAGCATTCCGGACAGATGGCCATCCGGCCTCTGCTTAAAAACCTCCAAAGAAGGAGACTCCACCCCTCTCCGAGGCAGCGTATTCCACTGTCGGACGGCACTTACTGTCAGGAAGTTCTTTCTAATGTTTAGGAGAGTTCTGAGAGAACTATAACCGGCCCAAGGTCACCCAGCAGGAATGTGGGAGTGCGGAATGTAGGAGTGGCTCACCAGATAAGCCTCTGCCACTTGGGTGGAGGAGTAGGGTATGAAACCCAGTTCTCCAGAGTCGGATCCTCCTGCTCTTATCCACTACGCCACGTTGGCCGGTGGGTAAGGTCAGGTTCCCGGGGTTTGTATTGGCGGGCCAAGCGGAAAGCTTTCCCTGTGGAGAAGTGTTAAGGAAAAGCATTTTTAAAAAACCTGGTGTGTTTCATTCTGTCTGTTAATCAAAGTCAAATAGAAAGATGCGTAGCTGAAGGCAAGGGAATTCGAACAATTAAGGGCTATCAAGTCGCCACCAGTTTAAGGGACACCTCCTGATGTTTGCAAGGCAAAAGGTGAGCTGGTTGTTGCCAACTTCTGCATGGTTGTTGCCAACTTCTGCATGGCGAGCCGTGGTGGTCTACCACCCAAGTTCTAATCTCTGGCTGACCCTGTTTAGCTCTCCAAGCTCCGACAAGCTCAGCGTCGTCTGCACCATTCAGGCAGCTAACAAGCCAAGGGAATGTTAAAATTCTCTGATTTTGTAGAATAAGATGGGCTTTAGCTTTTAACCAGCAAATCGTATCTGGCAGGTTTTCATTGTGGGTTTTCGTAAGGACATTCGGCTGCAAACTTGATCCCCCCCCCTCCAATACACACACACACTAGTCTAGTTGCATTCTCATTCAGTTGAGCTAAAGATCTTATTAATCCGATGAAGGGAGCGTTGACTGTCAGAAGTTTATACCCTGAGAATCTTGTGGCCTTTAAGGTCCTGCTAGATTAAAATCTAGCTGCAGACCACCCTTATCCATGTAACTTCTGTGTGGCTGTCTGCAATTTGTCTTCACAAAACAGTGTGGTCTTGTGGTTACATATTAGTGTTTTATGTGAACACATACGCATAAACGTGCCTTATATTGAATCAGTATATCAAGGGACAAACAAACCCAAACCACTATACAGTGGCTGTAAGTAAAGATATAATGTTTGTGCGCTACCTCGTGTGTACCGTATATACTCGCATATAAGTTTGACTTTTTCAGCACATTTTTTGTGCTGAAAAAGCCCCCCTCGACTTATACACAAGTGAGGTGTATTTAAAAATATTTTTTAGGGTTTTTACTTTGTCGGCCCCCAGGGGGCCCAGTTTTTAGGCTAGCGGCACCAAATTTTCAGGCTATCATCAGGTGACACTCCTGATGATACCAGCCAGTTTTGGTGAAGTTTGGTTCAGGGGGTCCAACGTTATGGACCCCCAAAGGGGGTGCCCCACCCCCATTGTTTCCAACGGAAGCTAATAGTAGATGGGGCTACATTTTGAGGGTCCATAACTTTGGACACCTCAAACCAAACTTCACTAAACCTAGGTGGTATCATCTGGATAATCTCTTGCTGATACCAGCCAAGTTTCGTGATGTTTGGTTCAGGGGGTCCAAAGTTATGGATCCCCAAAGTGGGTGCTCCCATCCCCCATTGTTTCCAATGGAAGCTAATAGTAGATTATGGACCCTTTTGAGGGTCCATAACTTTGGACCCCCTGAACCAAACTTCACCAAACCTGGGTGGTATCATCAGGAGAATCTCCTAAAGATACTCTGAAATGTTGGTACTGCTAACATAAACATTCCTCCCCTAACAGGCACCCTCAAATTTTCCCCAGATTCTCCCTTTAAATCACCCCCCCCCCTTCTGAGTCGATTTAAAGGGAGAATCGGGGCTTACAGAGCAAGTTTATTGTTTTCCTTTGAAATAAATATTCAAAAACATTTAACCTACTGATGCCTCAAATTAAAGTAATTTTATTGGTATCTTTTTATTTTTGAAATTTACCAGTAGCTGCTGCATTTCCCACCATTGACTTATACGTGAGTCAATACGTTTTCCCAGTTTTTTGTGGTAAAATTAGGTGCCTTGACTTATATGCGGGTCGACTTATACACGAGTATATACGGTATTTAATATTAACAAAAAGCATCCATATAAACTGCAAATCATAGAGGTCCAGCTGTCATACGTGCTCATTATTATACACACTCGTTAAGTCCATTAACTGGATGACAAGTAGGACCTGAAAAAACAACAACCAAGTGCTTGGGTGCTGTGTGGTTTCCGGGCTGTATGGCCGTGTTCTAGCAGCATTCTCTCCTGACGTTTCGCCTGCATCTGTGGCTGGCATCTTCAGAGGATCTCTGAGGATCTCTGAAGAGTACCAGCCACGATAATACAATGAAAGCATCGAAACCAAATGTTCCGACGATGCTAAATGCAATATGGCTACAACCTGTGTCCAAACGTGAAAGCCAACCATTATTACAACAACCAAGTGCATTTTCCAAGTTTCAGGTTCCACACAGCCAGACACAGACATCCCGTTAGATTTCGCTGTTTGTGGATCAGACCATGGGAATTCATAAATTCGTACCCACGGTCAGGATTTCACCAGGATACCTGTGTAGATATGTGGACCTGGAATTTTATGAATGAATGAGCTTGTTACTATGCTTGTTTGAACTTGAGTTGGAAAACACACTGTTGTTTTTTGAGGTCCTGTTTGCTATCCAGTTTGCTTACAGCCGTTGCGAGTAGCAAAGAGCTGGGCTAGATGGACTCTGGTCTGATCTAGCTGGCTTGTTCTTATGTTCTTGGGCACTAAATCTATAAACTAGCATCTGACAGGGAAACCCCTTAACTCTGCAACCGGAGATCCCATGCCGAAGTGCTGAGTGGCAGATTTCCAAGTGGGATCTGGGAGAAGAATTAGTTGTGTTAGAGAGTGGCATAAATGGGTCTCTGTGTTCTGTGTGCTGCTATTCTTAGCGCAGCACCTAGCTAACTTTCCATTCATGTCAAGGGAAGTTGGATGTTGCAACTTGTGTCAATGACATGAATTAAAAATATATTATCCCCTGATGACTTCGAGTAATTCATTCTGCTTTTGCTAACTGTGGGTAAAATATTGTTCCCCAAAGTAGCTTAATTTTGGGGGAAGGTTCCAGGGTTAAATCTTACCTGCAGACGTGAACGCCACCTGTTATCTGGGAATAGTACTGGACTATCTTGCGGGATGGTTGTAACAATTATTAGCAATATGGAAGAACTGTGCATGCTAAAAGTGCTATCTCAAAGCTAAGTATTGACGAAACTATAATAATTGTCATGTTAAAAGGAGCTACGTGGGGCTGACATTTGGAAATTGATTCAGCCTTCCAATGTTTGCCAGTTCATTGCCCCAAATCCTTTCAATCATTTCTTGGCAAGCTTGAGGGCTAGAAACTTGACTTCCTCTCTTTTTTAAAAAAAAATGAGAGAATCTCAGAACTATGGTGTGCTAAGTGATTTTCTTGCACATCAGTATCTGCAGTGTCCTTGGCATAGAATCCAGCATGTGAATCTCTTGATGTATAGGTGGAGGGTTTTCATAGAATCATAGAGTTGGAAGAGATCACAAGGACCATCAAGCCCAATCTCCTGCCATGGTGTAGTGGTTAAAAGCAGGTGCACTCTAATCTGGAGGAACCGGGTTTGATTCCCTGCTCTGTCACTTGAGCTGTGGAAGCTTATCTGATGAACCAGATTAGCTTGTGCACTCCAACACATGGCGGCTGGGTGACCTTGGGCTAGTCACAGTTCTTCAGAGCAGAGTCAAATTTGCTAAAATGTGTGTGGGAGAGGAAAATGCTGTGGCCACCAAGTTGAAGGTGAACCTGATGCCCACAGCATTCAGCCATCACAGGAAAACTTTTAGCCAAAGTTGGCTGGTTCCTTTCAGGGAGATTCACACCAGCAGCCCTGCATGGAAATAAAGTGCCCCGGCCCAGAGCAGAGACCACTACCACAGGTGCCTCCTGTTATTAGCCTCTACCACAGAGCCAGCTGGGCATAACAGAAAGTCCCATTGGAAGTCTATGGTGGGAAAAATAATTTTTCCCACCACAGAACATACTACACACATCATGCAAGGCTTGATGCCTGGCAGATTCACCAGGGGAATGTCTGAGTCAGTGTAAGCAGTGACCACACATTTTTTTGAGAGACAGAGAGCCATGAACTTTCAAAGGGTGGCTCCAAAGGGGCCTTGAGTAACAGCATCAAGCTTGGTGAGGGCTTTGCTTTTGAAGGGGTGGGTGGGGAGCTAGAGAGTTCTGAGAGGAGAACTCACCCAGCAGGCTTCATGTGCAGGGGCAGGGGAAACAAAATAATACGCCTTTGGGGGGCCCCATAAGAATTTGGACAGAAGCAAAGGTCTCTCTAAGGCCTGGGATGCACTACTATTACCAGGAGAGGCTTCTGGAGCCACCTTGAAATTCTGAGTGCCTCTATCTTCAAAAGTATTACCTTGCAGCTTTCCTCAGAAATTCCTCATTAGCTACAATAGAGCAAAGTCACTGCAAAACAAAGAATCTTGGGCAAATTTCTTGGGGTGCCTGGAAGGGATGTATGTTTACAGCTAGGTGACACCAAAATTTCAGGGGTATCATCTGTTAACTATTCTTATGATGCCACCACCCAGAGTTTGGTGAAATTATGTGTTCAGGAGGGACCAAAGTTATTGTCCCTCAAATGGGTAGCCCCCCAATCTCAGGTTAGCTCCACATTGAAAACAATGGGGATGGGAGCATTCCATTTGAAGGCTATGACTATAGCTTTGCTGCCCTGAGACCAAACATGCATCAAACTCAGGTGAGGTATCATCAGGGCAGCTTCTCTGGATGATGCCCTGAGAATCATGGTGCCGCTAGCTTTAAATGCACTCCCATGGGCCGAAAAACACCAGAAATACCCCCAAAATGCCCAAATTGGTCATGGTGGGGGGAGGGTGGCAGCCCATACACCAGAAGAGCATCAAACTCAGGTTTTGTCCCCAGGTGCCAGTTTGCCTAGGTACGCTCCTGGTGAGCTCCCAATGGCACCTGGTGGGCCACTGCGAGTAGCAGAGAGCTGGACTAGATGGACTCTGGTCTGAACCAGCTGGCTTGTTCTTATGTTCTTATGAAAATCTTGTCAGGTTCTGAAATACACCTGGTCTCAAATTGAGCGGTGCTACTGCAAACCAACGCGGGCACCCTCTGAAACTCTCTCCCCTACCCGAACTCCTGGCGTTAAGATCCCCTGTAGTTTTTGCTCTCTCTGCAGATCTGGTAAGTGCTGATGGTGCGCTATGGGAGACCAGCAGACGGGTGCCGTCACGTGACTGTCTGAAGGGCAGAATAAATTGTCCGGGACGGCAGGTCGCTTTGAAGTTCAAGAGCCTCTTGACAGCTGTTTGTCTGTGCGTAGCCCCTTCTCCTGTATTTCGGGGGCGAGCCCGTAGAAATGACATTCTTGGCAGTTGGGTCTGCAGCTGCGTACTGTCTGTGCTCCAAATGTTTCCCAGGCATAGGCGGGAATCAGAAGTGAGCGGTTAGAAAGAGAGGAATCTGTCTCCTATTGTCTACAAGCGTTGGACCCGGTTGGAGTGTTTTCCAGTTTGTTATTTCTAGCTTCCTGAGCCTGGTCGTGCATACTTGCTAATTCAGAAGCCCGGGACAGGAAAACTACCCACTTTTAGCTTTAAAAGGGGCTTGGACAGATTTATGGAGGAGAAGTCCATCTATAGCAGTGGTGGCAAACCCTATGACACGGGTGCCAGAGGTGGCACTCAGACCCTCTCTGTGGAGCTGCGATGCAGAATTGCAAACAGGGTGCCCCCCCACATCTAGGCTGGCCTGGGCCGCTGGGCTCGATTATTAGCATTAAACCTAAGAACCAGTTTTGGGGAAGCAGTGTAAGGTAACCCTGTTAAAGGCTATTAAACCCCACTGATTTTCATCTGCACGAAAGGAACTAAAGCTTCGATCCTTTACTTTGGAATTAAGCTTCGGTTGCTGGCAATGGGGCTTGCTTCTGAGTAAACTTCCTCCTCTAAGAATGTGATTCACCCCGTTGGAAAGAGTTACCTTGGCCAGTTTGCTTCAAAGCAGGGAGCCATAGAGCTACCACCGAAACTTACTTCCAGTACTTGCGTAGCACCGAAGAGCCAACCCGGTTTTCCTAAACTAAAACCTCAGCATTCCAGGTTAAATTGCCGTGTTGGTAACTTTGCAATAAATAAAGTAGGAGTTTTGGAGTTTGCAGTTTTGGTCACTTTCGGTCACTACGAAAGGTTCTACCGTCACTGATCTATAGCTTCACCAATCTTGAGTCCCTCCCCTTGACCTGAGAAAAACGTAGCCTGGTGCAAACTCTTGAGTTTTCCACCCCCCAACCCCCGTATGGGCAGACGCCCTCTCCCACCACGACCAAACAACTTTTTTTTGCACCAAGTCTTGAAGTCCAGTGGAATGGACCCGGGGAGGGAGGAGGAAGAGGCTGATGTGGGGGCTCCCAGCTGACCTAAATAGCCGTTAGCCGAGGGGATGTTTGATCACTGCTATGTCCCCTTAGGCGATGCAGCTCCCTGCTGTTGTGCATTGGGTCTATAAATAAGCTCAGTGGCGTAGCACCAATGGGGAGCGAGGGTGCGTAGAGGCGAGTAGCGGAAGCCCGAAGTAGCAGGCACCACCGCGTCGCCCTGAAGCGCCCGTTCCCCCTTGCTCCGCCCCTGAATAAGCTCTTGGGGAAACTGATGGTTCTGTACACATGATCAAGGGGATCTGCGTAGGAGGTTAAGAGCTCGTGTATCTAATCTGGAGGAACCGGGTTTGATTCCCAGCTCTGCCGCCTGAGCTGTGGAGGCTTATCTGGGGAATTCAGATTAGCCTGTACCCTCCCACACACACTAGCTGGGTGACCTTGGGCTAGTCACAGCTTCTCGGAGCTCTCTCAGCCCCACCCACCTCACAGGGTGTTTGTTGTGAGGGGGGAAGGGCAAGGAGATTGTCCAGCCCTTTGAGTCTCCTGCAGGAGGAATAGGGGGGGATATAAATCCAAACTCTTCTTCTTCTTCTTTAAACTGGGCACCCCTCCAGTGGTCAGAGTGTCTGCAGCTCAGCCACATTGCTTAGGACACCTGGAATGAGTTTAAAAAATCAATGCTTGCAAGGAAATAACCCCCATAGTTCTCTAGCAGTCGTTTGCTCTTATTACAAAAAATCCCCTCCATTTCCTTTAATAAAAACAGAACGTTATCGTCCTCTTAGATCACTGCATTAAACAAGGCCTCGTGTCCTTATCTACAAGTATTGCATTTCAGTAAGTGACTCTGGATTAGAATCTCGGTTCCCAGGTAAAGACTGCCGAGTGTGGCGGAAAAAAAGAAACAGGAGCATCCGCTCTCGCAGGTATGCCTTTAGCCAGGTGTTTTCCTGCGCAGCAACTTGCAGCTGTGTCCCAAGATTTGCACTTAGGGGAAAGGTTTTTGTTTGGCAATGCTCGTTGCTTCCTTGTTCACAACACGTCGTCTCTCAGTGATGCGGTAGGGTTCATGCGCTGTTCCAGCACTGCGTGCAGATAAGCCCTTATCTCTGCAGTGTGTGAAACCTCGTTTCTTCGGGTGTTTTGGCTCGTAGTGCACAAGTGGAAACTCATTTGTAAAAGCAGAGAGATGTTTTCAGGGCAGGGATTCTGTGTCCGAGGTCTTGCCGATATGAATCTAGTATGGTTATCCCCCACTGAAAGCGACAAGAGCCCACCTGTAGGTTGTTTCGATCCACCTGCTCTGTCTGCTACTCTCTCACTACTTAGAAGGGAAATATCAAAAGATACCTTGCGCTGCAAGGTTATGTTCTTGCTCTCTGAATTCTGTAGAAACTATAGAGCAGCGGTGGCGAACCTTTGGCACTCCAGATGTTATGGACTACAATTCCCATCAGCCCTGCCAGCATGGCCCAGAGGTGGCAGGGGAGCTGATGGGAGATTGTGAATCCATAACATCCTGGATATGATAAGAGTTCTCCACCATGCAACTATCTCAAGAGCATATGTTGTTAAAGTGTACCCTTGTTATGAGGGAGGGGGGCCAAAGGAAAAAAAAAATGCCTGTCACATCCTACTACACAAAAGAAATGATATATTGTTCTGATAAAGTTTGTTTGCGAAAAGCTATTTACAAGATAAGAAGGAGAATATTACTAAATGCGTATGAAAATTCTGTCTAATATTCATTATGAAAAGAAAAAATGAATCTGAATATGGCATCCCCCCTCGAGATATTTTTTGTTCTGTTTTGAGTATTTTTATGCTGTTTGGTGTGTTTACAAAGGTTATAATGATATATAGATGGATAGTGCTGGAATCTGGAGAGAGAGATCTGCATTCTTGTTTTGTTGTAGATATTTTGGAGATTTGTAATACCCTGTTTCCCCTAATATAAGACATCCCCGAAAAATAAGACATAGTAGAGGTTCTGCTGAAGTGTGAAATATAAGACATCCCCCGAAAGTAAGACATAGCAAAGTTTTTTGTTTGGAAGCATGCCACGACAAACAAGAACTACAGGAAAAATAAGACATCCCCTGAAAATAAGACACCTTTAGCACATCTTTTGGGGAGCAAAAAAAGTAATATAAAGACAGTGTCTTATAATTAATTTTTGCTCCAACTGTATATGTCTTATAAGGCTACTAATCTTATATTAGGAAACACTGTATATCTGGTCACTGACTGTAAATAAAGTCTTCTTCTTCTACTCTCTCACTCTGAAATCAGTTGTGAACCGGCCTGCCATTGTGTATACACTCCTGACGGGCCCTATGGGTTGAAAAGTGTGGGGCAACTTTCGCAAGGAGTAGGCCAGGGGTCTGCAACCTGCGGCTCTCCAGATGTTCATGGACTACAGTTCCCATCAGCCATGCGGGGATCTGGAGAGCCGCAGGTTGCAGGCCCCTGGAGTAGACCAACAAAAGACTGAACAGTCAGGACAACGGCCACTTGAAAACTGAAACGAGAGGCGTCCAGTCCCTTAAGAAAAAGAAGAGTTTGGATTTCTTCCCCACCTTTCTCTCCTGTAAGGAGACTCAGCGTGGCTCACAAGCTCCTTTCCCTTCCTCTCCCCACAACAGACACCTTGCGAGGTAGGTGGGGCTGAGAGAGTCCTGAGAGAACTGTAATTAGCCGAAGGTCACCCAGAAGGAATGTAGGAGTGTGGAGGGAGGGCAAATGTGCCAGCGCGCCCCCGAACTGTTCCCAAAGGCAGATTCATGCCCCCCCCTCCTTTGGATTGGCCCGTACGTTTTTCAAAAGCGCAGCACAACACATTCAACACTGCATGGTGTAGTGCAGTGATGGCGAACCTTTTCGAGACCGAGTGCCCAGACTGCAACCCAAAACCCGCTTATTTATCGCAAAGTGCCAACACGGCAATTTAACCTGAATACTGAGGTTTTAGTTTAGAAAAAACAGTTGGCTCTGAGGCATGCGTTACTCGGGAGTAAGCTTGGTGGTAGTTGGTGGCTTTGCTTTGAAGCAACCATGCAACTCTTCCAACAGGTGAATCATGACCCTAGGAGGGTTTAGTCAGAAGCGAGCCCCACTGCCAGCAACCGAGCTTACTCCCAGGTAAAGGATCGCTCTGTAGTTCTTTGCATGAAAATCAGTGGGGTTTAATAGCGCTTAACAGGGTTACCTACACTGCTTCCCCAAAACTAGGTTTTAGGTTTAATGCTAATAATCGAGCCCAGTGGCCCAGGCCAGCCTAGATGTGTGGGGGTGGGGGGGACTCTGTGCGTGCCCACAGAGAGGGCTCTGAGTGCCACCTCTGGCACCCGTGCCATAGGTTTGCCATCACTGGTGTAGTGGTTAAGAGAAGGTGGATTCTAATCTGGAGAACCAGGTTTGATTCCTCGCTCTGAGTGGCAGAGGCTTATTTGGTGAACCAGATGTGTTTCCGCACTCCTACATTCCTGCTGGGTGACCTTGGGCTAGTCACAGTTCTTAGGAGCTTGTAAGCCACCGTGAGTCTCCTTACAGGACAGAAAGCTAGGATATGAATCCAAACTCCTCCTCTTCTTCCTCCTTCTCCTCTTCTTCTTCTTCAACCTGGGGCCACCAAGTCAGTTCATGGAGCATCAGACATTGATAATTGGCTATGCTTTCTGCTAGGATAAGAGACACAGACTCCAATCCAATAAGTCAGACGCTGTCTTTTTTCATTTCTTCCCTTGAAGGTGCCTTTTCAAACTCCACGGGAGTCTCTTTCCAAATAAAAAAATCCTGTCCATTTAGGATACAGCTGAAAGGAACTCTTTTTGTGCTAGGGCTGTTGGGATGCAGAGAGGACGACGTGGTTCTTTTCAAAATCGATATCATCGGAGAAAATTAGATGGAACATTAGAAACCATCTCTGTCGCTTACTGTCTGGAGGGGGTCTCCCTTGGAAGCCCTGAAATAATTTTTCTCTTTGTGGGGCTGGGTTAGGGAGAAAAAGGCGATTCTCGAAGGAAAATGAGCACGTTCGTCTAAAGCTCTGCATATTTTATATTCAGGCTATTTCCTTAAGATGCGTCCCCGTGGGCCTATTATTTTTAATGTTTTTTTTGCCTTGGATTTTTTTTCCCCTCCTGGTGCATTTTAATTTCCTGTTGGTTCCTGTCGGTTTAGGGGGACTGTGATCGAGAATTTAATGGGCACATAATGTTATCCTGAGAGAAAACAGGCCTTGTGTCCTCCTTGGATGTTTTCCTGTAGTCCACATTGCTTCTCCACACAATAGCCTTGCATCTGCCTGAGTCGTTTTTATACGTATCTGCACTCTTCGCTCTAAGCGCTGTTCAGCTGCGTGCCATAAGAACATAAGAACATAAGAACATGCCTGCTGGACCAGACCAGAGTCCATCTAGTCCAGCTCTCTGCTACTCGCAGTGGCCCACCAGGTGCCTTTGGGAGCTCACCTGCAGGAGGTGAAAGCAATGGCCTTCTGCGGCTGCTGCTCCTGAGCACCTGGTCTGCTAAGGTCTTTGCAACCTCAGATCAAGGAGGATCAAGATTGGTAGCCATAGATCGACTTCTCCTCCATAAATCTGTCCAAGCCCCTTTTAAAGCTATCCAGGTTAGTGGCCATCACCACCTCCTGTGGCAGCATATTCCAAACATGAGCTCTTAACCTCCTACGCCACTGCTGCTCCTAAGGACCTTCTGGTTGCTAGGCAGATTCTCTACCCTAGGTTCCTGTATTTGTGACTTCTCTGTCACAATGTATGTATTTTATTTTTCTTTTGTTAAACTTGATACCCCCGCCCTTTCAGTTTCAGAGTGACTTCCATACATTATGCAGGAAAACAGAGAGAGAATGGAGAAATTCTTTGGCTGCAGTGGAAAGCAGAATAGTGGTGTAGGAGGTTAAGAGCTCTTGCCTCTAATCTGGAGGAACTGGGTTTGATTCCCAGCTCTGTTGCCTGAGCTGTGGAGGCTTCTCTGGGGAATTCAGATTAGCCTGTGCACTCCCGCACACGCCAGCTGGGTGACCTTGGGCTAGTCACAGCTTTTCGGAGCTCTCTCGGCCCCACCTACCTCACAGGGTGTTTTTTGTGGGGTGGGGAAGGGCAAGGAGATTGTCAGCCCCTTTGAGTCTCCTGCAGGAGAGGAAGGGGGGATATAAATCCTCTTCTACTTATTCTTGGTCTTCTCTGCCACTGCTTTGAGGAACGCTTGGAATATACCATTTCCTGTTCGGTCTTTGTGCTCTGGGGTCTGCCTCATTTGACGGCTCTCGTTGCATTTTCGTGATTAGCGCTGATTTCCCGGTCGCCTCCCTGCTTGTCCGTGGGAAGCTGGAGGAGTTGCTCCCTCCCTGCTCATGCCTGACCTCAAAAGAGTGCGTTTGCCGACCCGGCTGCTCAGTGTTGTAATTCCCTGTCCCCTTTGAGGCCAAATGCAGGGGAGGCCAGAGCATCTGCTAATGAACTGAACTGATTAGGGGACGATTAGCGGGGAAGACCTGTTGTAAGCCCCCGGGGCTCCTATTGAACCAGAAACAGCACAGAGAGAAACAGCTGCAGCCAGCCAATTCCCGTCCTCGTTGGCTGGGCTGTTTGCAGAGGGCATTTGTGTTTTCGCCAGCAGGTAGGGAAAACGCTTTGAAATTTCTGTGTAGGTCTCCATCCCCTTCACATCACCTGCTGGTACCAGCTTCTTGCATTTGATCGCCGGAGAATAGAATTAAGAGGGCAGTTGTATGCTCAGGTCCTAGACGATGTCAGTGGGAGTTGCTTCTGACTGTTTTATTTCTTTCATCTTATTTGTGTCATTTGTAATCCTCCTTTCTCACTGAGGCTAAAAGTGGATTACTGAGAGTGGGAAAATACAATGGCCATGCATAGTTGTTTTCATTTCAGTCCAAGGCCAGTGGGCTGAGCAGTGTTCTTTTGAAAAGGTGCCTGGTGGATATGAGATATAGCAGTGGTGGCGAATCTATGGCACGGGTGCCAGAGGTGGCACTCAGAGCCCTCTCTGTGGGCACGTGCAAACAGAGTTCGACATGTGGGGGGAAATTGCCCCCCTACACACACATCTAGGCTGGCCTGGGCCTCTGGGCTCGATTATTAGCATTAAACCTAAGACCTAGTTTTGAGGAAGTAGTGTAGGTAACCCTGTTAAGCGCTGTTAAACCCCACTGATTTTCCATGCAAAGAACTAAAGCTCGATCTTTTACCTGGGAGTAAGCTCGATTGCTGGCAATGGGGCTTGCTTCTGAGTAAACCCTCCTAGGGTCATGATTCACCCGTTGGAAGAGTTGCACGGTTGCTTCAAAGCAAAGCCACCAACTACCACCAAGCTTACTCCCGAGTAATGCACACCTTGGAGCCAACCGTTTTTTCTAAACTAAAACCTCAGTATTCAGGTTAAATTTGCCGTGTTGGCACTTTGCGATAAATAGGTGGGGTTTGGGTTGCAATTTGGGCACTCGGCCTCAAAAAGGTTCGCCATCACTGAGATATGGTATATATATAAACCTTAGATATTTGGGGGGCATGATATATATAAACCTTAGATATATGTGGAGTATGATATATATAAACCTTTGATATTTATGGGACATGCTATGTATAACTTAGATATCTGTGGAGTATGATATATATAAACCTTAGATATTTTGAGGAGCATGATATATAGAAACCTTAGATATATGTGGGGTATGATATATATAAACCTTAGATATTTATGGGGCATGAAATATATAAACCTTAGATATCTGTGGAGTATGATATATAAAAACCTTAGATATCTGTGGAATATGATAGATATAAACCTTAGATATTTTGGGTGGCATGATATATATAAACCTTAGATATATGTGGGGTATGATATATATAAACCTTAGATATTTATGGGACATGAAATATATAAACCTTAGATATCTGTGGAGTATGATATATAAAAACCTTAGATATCTGTGGAGTATGATATATATAAACCTTAGATATTTTGGGCGGCATGATATATATAAACCTTAGATATATGTGGGGTATGATATATATAAACCTTAGATATTTATGGGACATGAAATATATAAACCTTAGATATCTGTGGAGTATGATATATAAAAACTTTAGATAACTGTGGAACATGAAATATATAAACCTTAGATATCTACGGGAACATTATGTTTTAATGATGCTATATATATATATATTATATTTATATTGATTATTTATTGTTACTATTGTTTCTGGAATATTATTTTGTTGTTCACCGCCCAGAGCCCTCAGGGGATGGGGCGGTATATAAATGTAATAATAAATAAAATAAATAAAATGTGTTTTTGATCTGCATAAAAATTACTGGACTGTAAATAAGATTTTACGTATGGATATCAGTTCAATGCGTAGGGGGGTATTTATTCTCTAAAGAAGTTCCAATGTGATTGAACGTGTCATGTCTTTGGGCGGGTAGATTCTCGTATATTTTGTGTATGATCCTAACAATTGCGGGCTTGTGGTTATTTGTGGTATATTCTGTGACATGATATTTTACACTTTTTTAGCTACGGATGTATATTTTTGATGGACATTTTTATGTACAGTTTTTGGTTGCTAAGATTTGAGCACCGTGCAATATTTTAACCGAAATATATTAGATTTTTAAAATCTTATTCAGGAACCCCATGGCGCAGAGTGGTAAACTGCAGTACTGTAGTCCAAGGTCTGCTCACGACCCGAGTTTAATCCCGCGGGAAGTTAGTTTCAGGTTGAGGTTGGTTGCAGCTCAAGGTTGAGTCGGCCTTTCATCCTTCCAATGTAAAATGAGCACCCAGTTCCCTGGGGGTAAAGTGTACACGATTGAAGAAAGCAGTGGCAAACCACCTAGTAAACAATGATATGTGATGTTACCCTATGTTACCCTTTACCTTTCAGGTGACTGCATTATAAACCTCATACTAATGCATTTTCATTGCTCCCAAGCTATGGTTATGTCTTTGACCATTGCCAACTGTGCAACAGAATCTGTAGTAGAATTCGCCAATCCTGCACAACAGTTCTATCCTAGCAGATGTTGGGTCACTGGGATTTTTGATCTCCTAGAACTCCTTGCACTAAGCGTCCTATTCTGGGCCAGGAGCAGCAGTGGCGTAAAAGGTTAAGAGCTCATGTATCTAATCTGGAGGAACCAGGTTTGATTCCCAGCTCTGCCGCCTGAGCTGTGGAGGCTTATCTGGGGAATTCAGATTAGCCTGTACACTCCCACACACACCAGCTGGGTGACCTTGGGCTAGTCACAGCATCTCGGAGCTCTCTCAGCCCCACCTACCTCACAGGGTGTTTGTTGTGAGGGGGGAAGGGCAAGGAGATAGTCAGCCCCTTTGAGTCTCCTGCAGGAGAGAAAGGGGGGATATAAATCCAAACTCTTCTACCATTTTTGTCTTCTTCCAAACTCTTCTTCTTCTTCTTCCTTCACAAGGCACAGTTTCTCCAAATGGAGATGTATTTTTGGTTTGGAAAGTAAATAAAACTTCGTTGGCTCTCTTTAAATCTCTGCACTCCAAAAGTTCAGAAGAGGCCAGATCTTTGAATATGCTGGTTTGTTTGTCAGTGTGATTTTTTTTTCTTCTTCGTGGGATATGACCCCCTTTGGATTTGAAGCAAAAAAGCATCGTGGCGGACAGCAATATTTTTGGGTTCCTGTGTGAAAACTCCAAGCGCTGTTGAACTGCCAAGTTTTAAAGACATTCCCAGGAAGTAAGCTTGCCACAGCCTGTACATAATGCTTGCTTTCTTGCGTACTCTTGTGAAAACGATCTTTCTTTTGTAATTTGCCAACATTTTGAATGATTGGTTGGATTGAAGTCACCAAAAAAGACTTCTTTTTTGTCAAAGAAAATTTCCCCCTGTGATGTAAAATTTCCTGAAGGGTTGTTACAAGAATTAAAACCAAGTTTGTAACTCACTACTAGAGCATTTCTGGAAGCCAGGAGCAGTATTCAGGCTTTGATTCCCCGCTCTGCCGCCTGAGCTGTGGAGGCTTATCTGGGGAATTCAGATTAGCCTGTGCACTCCCACACACGCCAGCTGGGTGACCTTGGGCTAGTCACAGCTTCTCGGAGCTCTCTCAGCCCCACCTACCTCACAGGGTGTTTGTTGTGAGGAGGGAAGGGCAAGGAGATTGTCAGCCCCTTTGAGTCTCCTGCAGGAGAGAAAGGGGGGATATAAATCCAAACTCCTCCTCCTCCTCCTCCTCCTCCTCTTCTTCTTCTTCTTCTTCTTCTTCTCCTTCTTCGTTGCCTGTATTTTCTGCTGGGCAAAGTTGCATCCACTTAGAATCAAGGTGGTTTCAGAAGGTAGCCGTGCTGGTCTTTAGTAGAGCAACCAGGTTCAAGTCCAGTAGCACTGTAGAAACCAAAAATATTTTGAGGGTATGAGCTTTGAAGAGTCAAAACGCCCTTAGGTCAATTCCGCACTTGTGTTATCGACCTAAGTTCGAGCTGCGTTTGACCTAAGTGCTCCGCACAACCACTGGGGTCGATGTGGTTTTGTACCAGCTTTGCCCCGTGTAACGGTCAAATTTCCGACTCCAGTTGGGAACTACTACTTTTTCCACGCTCGAACTCAGCTCAATTCCAGTAAAGTGCGGAATCCCTGGTGCCAGGAGTCCCCCATTCAGCCAATCACAGCTGAGTGTTTCGGGCATGCAATTACTGGCTGGAGAACGCGCCCAGCGGCGAAAATCTTGCGCCTAATTTTTCCCCCCTCTTCTTTCAACTGCGATTCGAAGCGATGAAACATGATTACGCACAAACGGCGCACAGTTTCCGCATACCAATGTCAGCGGCCAATCAAAAAACGCCACCTTCGTCCCTCCATTCCTGTGGCAGTTTTTTTAATAACGTGTGTGGGGATAGACGGAACATGGCCGTAGAACGGCAGCCAATTGGAACGGAGCGGCGAAGAGGCACCGGATGATTCCCCCTCTGAGCTGTGATCAAGCTGGTTGCAGTGGGGAACAACAGTGGCTTCGACCTAGGTCAGTACCCTTCTCAGGGAACTGGGTCGAACCTATTTTACTCGTGTGCGGAATCGCCCTTAGTCACATCTGATGAAGGGAGCTTTGAGACTCAAAAGGTCATACGGACAAATTCTTATTCTCTAAAGTGCTCCTGGAATTGAATTTAGGATCAAGATGCGGTTGTGAGGTTCAACGTTCCCTGTAAGCTGTACAGCCCCACGGACATCACGTTGGTGTCGCACCAATTGGACAGCCACCCAGCAGGGGGAGCTCTCTTAGGGGGCTCGGTTCCACTTAGTGGTAGGGAACATCCGTGCAGTTCCCTAACATGGTTTGAGGAATTATTGGCTGGGTTAGGAATAATTTTCTCGACGCATACCAGAACTCTAAGCAAGATCAACTGTATGACTAATAAATGTCCCTCGGTTTTCAGAATAAAGATCTGAAAACAAATTGATTACTCTTGATCCAAGTCTAGTTAGCCACGGGTTGGATCCACGGATTTTTTATTCAGTCCCCCACCCCAATTCCGTCCCTTACGACATCTCTCATCCCACCCAGCTTTTGTATATGTAGGTCCTGTGATCTCAACATAAACTTCCTTGGTGTTCAAAGGGGGCTTGTGATACCCTGTGTCCCTGAAAATAAGACATAGTAGAGGTTTTGCTGAAGTTCTAAATATAAAGCATCCCCCAAAAGTAAGACGTAGCAAAGTTTTTGTTTGGAAGCATGTCTGATGAACAGAACCCAGGAAAATAAGACATCCCCTGAAAATAAGACATAGTGCACCTTTGGGAGCAAAAATTAATATAAGACACTGTCTTATTTTCGGGGAAACAGGGTATCTAAACCTGTTTCTGAATCCTCTTTTGCTAGTTACCTTAAGCTAGTTACTTACTTAAACTACTTACTTACTTGTACTGTTGCTTTCAAAGTTTAGTTGCAATTCATTCATCTATTGAAAACATTTATTAGCCACTTTTCTTCCTTAGTTGAAGGCAGCTTACAACATAGGTAAAACAGACTGTTGAGGGTTTTCCGGGCTGTGTGGCTGTAGTCAGGTAGTTTCACCTGCATCTATGGCTGGCATCTTCAGAGGCAGGTCACGGTAAGACACACCTCTGAAGATGCCAGCCATGGAGGCTGGGGAAACGTTAGAAGTAAAAACTACCAGACCATCGCCCCACATCCCGAAAAACCCACAGCAGCCAATTGCTTCCTTCGACAAGACATCAGGAAGACACGCAGAATAAAATATATCAAAATGTTAAAAACACACACACGCACAAAGTAAACTGACATCTCCGGACTGCTAGTCAAATCAACCAAATGCAGTCCTCAATGCAACCATTTTTAACTGCACTCAGAGAATTGCCAATTGGATGTCCACGCTCACCCTCCTGGGGGGTCGTTCTGTAATTGTGGGGCTGCCATTGAAAAAAGCCCCAGAGGTGGGATCCAGCAGGTTATCACAGGTTCCCGAGAGTAGGTTACTAATTATTTGTGTGTTCTGAGAGGGGGTTACTAATGGGTGGTTTTGCCATGTGATTTTTGCCTTAGTTCGCCCCTCCTCTCAGCAGTAGCGCGCAGAACTTGAAGCAGCCTAGCAGGAGGTGCACCGGCGTGCGTGGCAGCCTGCGCCTGCGTGCATTCGTTTCCCGCCCAAGGACCGGCGCCGCGGCTGCGTCCTTGCCACAGCCCTGCCCAGGAATGCCCCGCCCCCAGAATGCCCAGCCACGCCCCCGTTGTGCCCCGCCCAGCCCCATTGGCGCTACGCCACAGTTTGAATCCCACCACCATGGGAACCTGTTACTAAAATTTTTGGATCCCACCACTGACAAGCCCCCTCTTGCGTGCCCACCAAACAAACTTCTTTGGTGGAACAGTCAAGTCGGACTCTCCATGTGATCTTCCTTCCATGGTGGGAAAATATGAGACAAGACGGTCCTTCAGATTACCTCGTCTCAAGCCATGTAAGACTTCAAAAGGCAAAGCCAACTGCTTGAATAGGACTCCAGATTGGATCTGTAGCCTATGTAATCATTGTAACATTGGGATCATCTGCTCCTGGTAACTGAAGTTTAACATCTTTCATGCAACCGGATTTAATCTTGCTTGGCTGTCTCTAGTTGTATTGTCGAAGGCTTTCACGGCCGGAATCACTTGGGTGCTGTGTGGTTTCCAGGCTGTATGGCCGTGTTCTAGCAGCATTCTCTCCTGATGTTTCGCCTGCATCTGTGGCAGGCATCTTCAGAGGATCCTCTGAAGATGCCAACCACAGATGCAGGCGAAACGTCAGGAGAGAATGCTGCTAGAACACGGCCTTACAGCTCAGAAACCACACAGCACCCAAGTGTCTCTAGTTGCTTTGGGTCCAGCATTTTTCACTCTGAGATGGAATCTAAGGTCACAGTTCGGCCCAAATTAAGCATGTTTTAACTCGCAATGATTTCTGTGGGATATTTAACTGCAGAGCCGGCGCTTGCGGTGTGCCGGAGCAGGTATTGGCACGAGACACCAAGGGTTCCCCGGGATTTTGCCCGTGGCTAGCCAAACTGATTAAACTTTTTTTCAAAAGTTGTTTTCCAGTTGCTGTTCCCCTTTGGAAAACAGTTTTGCCATTGTTCTCAGAGTTTTAAGTGGGAAACCATGTCATCTGTACCTATGCCCAGAGACACTTGGCAAACCTACAAATGATAATTAAAAAACTGCCTTGTTGAAATGCAGATTTTGACCTTCATCCTGCTATGCTAGCTTTCCACATGTGGAAATTCTGGGTCAGTGGATTCAATCTTGTATTTCTTTCCTAGCGTGGTCCTAGCTAGCTTGTCCTTATGGCATATCCTTTTTCAGAATTTTCCATTTTCTGCCTCTGTGTCATTATATTGTGCAAGGAGTTCTACTGATTTTAGGAACCAAAAGGGTTGAGAAGTCCAATAACTATCCAGTAATATTTATTAAATAGATATGTTATTGCACCGTGCTATATTCTTACCAATAAAGCACTATACATTAGAATCACATAGAATGTCACAATATATATCACAAGCAACCACACAGCCTCAGTTGTAAAGATCAAATACACAAATGTCTCAGAATGTAACGCAAAAAAGTCCTAACAAGGCCTGATGTGTCTCGATCTTGCTGGATCTTACGCGGCCTGGGACCTTTGTACCTTCGGGACCGTCTTACCCCATATGTCCCTGCACGGCCTCTACGTTTGTCAGAGGGGGCCCTCCGCTCTCTTATCTTGTTTCTTCCCAGGGTGGGTTTATGAAGTTTTATGCTGGATGCCAATGTAATTTTGTTAATTTGCTGTTTTAATGGGGTTTTAATGTAATTGTTGTTTTATTGTGTTGTTCACCGCCCAGAGCCCTTCGGGGGAGGGGCGGTATACAAAATCAGTTATAAATAAATAAATGCATACATCTTCTACAGAAGTCAATAAACAACCCACGTACAGAGAACTACTATCGATCCACACCATCTTGTATACAGGCCAGTATGTTTTATGTAGGTCCTACAAAAACAAGAACAGCAGAATATTAAAAATAACACATGCAAATAGAACCTCCAGTTTAAAATTTTGAAATAAAAATGATGGGACGGGTTACTTCTAGAAAAGAACAGATGGTGTTCCCATTGGTATTTATGGTTTATATGGTAAATCTATGGTTTATATGGTAAATCTTACAAGTTTCTGTTCACCAGGTACTGTTTTTTCCACAGACTCTTCCAAAGATCATATCCTTCTCACAAACACACACCTTTTCCTCACACGCCCCCTTCACACCTGGGGCAAGAAAGATCTGTGACTGATTGCCATCACTTTGGTTTTAGGACTTTACTAGAGAGGGCTCAGAGCCCCCTTTGTGCCCCCACCCCCCACCCTGGCACCTTCCCCTTTATTGAGGGCATACCCTGATGTTTGGCTAAATTTGAGATGAACAAGATAGTGAACAAGAGACAGCTTATCAAATAGTACAGCCTAATCCACTCCCATCTGAGAGAGTTCTGAAGAACTGTGACTAGCCCAAGGATGTCACCCAGCAGGAATGCAGGAGTGCGGAAACACATCTGGTTCACCAGATAAGCCTCTGCCACTTAGGTGGAGGAGTGGGGAATCAAACCCGGTTCTCCAGATTAGAATCCACCGGCTCTTAACCACTACACCACGCTGACAGGTCAATACTGGTAGGTCAGACTCTTTCCTCCATTCGTAGGCATGGAGCCCCCCAGGGGGATCTGGGGATCCCTTGGGATTATAGCTCATCTCCAGACTATAAAGATAATTTCTCTTGGAGAAGATGCTGCTTTGGGGGGGGGGACTCCATGGCATCGTGCTCCACTAAGGTCCCTATTTTCTCCAGGGGTTTCCCAACCTGAATCTAGAAACTCTTAACCCCCATCCCTTGCTGGTATTTTTGGGGGTGGGTGGGTGGGTGGGTGGGGTTCTAGCATCCCTGTCCATGGATGGGGGATTCACTCTCCCCAAGGAAAACCTCACTTGAGGCCAGTGATGGCGAACCTTTTCGAGACCGAGTGCCCAAACTGCAACCCAAAACCTACTTATTTATTGCAAAGTGCCAACACGGCAATTTAAACTGAATACTGAGGTTTTAGTTTAGAAAAAATGGTTGGCTCCAAGGCACGCGTTACTCAGGAGTAAACTTGGTGATGCAACCGGGCAACGCTGGGTGAATCACGACCCTAGGAGGATTTACTCAGAAGCAAGCCCCATTGCCAGCAACCGAGCTTACTCCCAGGTAAAGGATCATGCCCAGGCTAGCCTAGAATTGTCTGTGTGTGGGTGATTTTCCACCCCCCCCCCCATGATGAACTCTGTGCATGTGTGCCCACGGAAAGGGCTCTGAGTGCCACCTCTGGCACCCGTGCCATAGGTTCGCCACCCCTGCTTTAGGCCCTTATATGTTCTACCTCCTTCACAGTGATTGGTGCACTTTTCCCCTCCATTTTACCCCAGTCCAATCGCCAGCCTCGAATTGGACATGGGAATTGCAGCCCTACTGCCGACCTTTAAGCAAGGCCTTAGGCCTTTGTGGAAGGGGGGTTTCCTTCAAGCCCACGAGCAGTGGCTCCCCTCAGCTGGAGGCCCACGATTGTGGCACTAGAGAGGGCTCATAGCCCTCTTCCTGCCCCCGGCACCTTCGCCCTTTTTTTAAAAAAAAATCCAGAGTCCATGAAAATTGGTTACAGTAGAGATGGTCTCCACAGTTGCTGCTTCCAGAGAGCCAGTGTGATGTAGTGGTTAGAGCAGGTGGACTCTAATCTGGACAACCGGGTTTTTCCTCACTCCTCCACAAGAGTGGCGGACTCTTATCTGGTGAACTGGATTTGCTTCCCTGCTCTTGCACGTGAAGCCTGCTGGGTGACCTTGGGCTAGTCACAGTTCTCTCAGAATTCTGCCCAATCCACCTCTCAAGGTGTCTGTGGTGAGGAGAGAAAGGGAAAGGAGTTTGTAAGCCACTCTGAGGTGCCTTATAGGAGAGAAAGGTGGGGTCCAAATCCAGACTGTTCTTAAACGCTACTTTTTCTTCCATTCCTTGACAAAATAGTCACATAGGACTAATACGGCGAGAAACGTTCAAAGGTGGTTTGCCGTTGCCTGCCTGCATCTCATTTCCCTGGTATTCCTTGGAGATCTTCCATCCAAATACTTTCTTCTTCTTTTTTAAAAATTTTTATTTGTGTGTACAAAAAAACAAACATATGAGTCGAGTCAATCTCTGACATCAATCGTCATTAGAATTTTACAATATCACATATATACAATCTTTAAAAAGATAAAATATTAAAAAGCTAAATAGACTTCCTTGTTGTGGTTCAGGAGTTAATTTGCCTTCAGAATATATATCCTATTTCATTCAATAATCTATGTCTCACATCCAAATACTTTCTAGGGTCAGGACTGAGAGAATGTGACTAGGTCAAGATCACCCTGCCAGTTATCATGGCAGAGTGGGGTTTTGAACCTGGTTTTCCCAGGTCCTCGCCTGGCTCCTTAACCACTACACTACTCTGGCTCTCCTCCCCTTCCTTAGTGGATATCGAAGTTATCAGGAGAAATGGTAGACATGGTCGTTCCTTAGTCTATGTCAGTGGTGGCGAACCTATGGCACGGGTGTCAGAGGTGGCACTCAGAGCCCTCTCTGTGGGCATGCACAAACAGAGTGCCCCCCCCCCTCCGCTCCACACATCTTGGCTGGCCTGTGCCACTGGGCTAGATTATTAGCATTAAACTTAAGACCCAGTTTTGGGGAAGCAGTGTAGGTAACCCTGTTAAGCGCTGTTAAACCCCACTGATTTCCATGTGAAGAACTAAAGCGCAATCCTGGGAGTAAGCTCGGTTGCTGGCAATGGGGCTTGATTCTGAGTAAGCCCTCCTAAGGTCATGATTCACCCGTTGGAAGAGTTGCACGGTTGCTTCAAAACAAAGCCACCAACTACCACCAAGCTTACTCCTGAGTAATGCACGCCTTGGAGCCAACCGTTTTTTCTAAACAAAAACCTCAGCATTCAGGTTAAATTGCCGTGTTGGCACTTTGCGATAAATAAGTGGGTTTTGGGTTGCAATTTGGGCACTTGGTCTCGAAAAGGTTCGCCATCACTGGTCTATGTAGTGGTGTAGTGGTTAAGAGTGGGTAGATTCTAATCTGGAGAACCCGGTTTGATTCCCCGCTCTTTCATCTAAGTAGCAGATTTTAATCTGGTGAACCAGGTTAGTTTCCTCACTCCTACACATGAAGCCTACTGGGTGATCTTGGGCTAGTCACAGTTCTCTCCAAACCCTCTCAGCCCCAGCTGCCCCACAAGGTGTGGGGAGAGGAAGGGAAGGGGATTGTAAGTCCCTTTGAGTCTCCTTAAAAATTGAGAAAAAGCAGGGCATAACAACTGACTCTTCTTCTAACAGGGCATAAAGCTGCAACAGCACGCTCCGCTCATTAGCCCTAATCTCTCAATACCTGGGTGATTGTTATCATGGGTATTTTTTTTGTGCTTCGTAGGTGAAAACAGTATTTTGGAAGAGGCGCTTGCGAAAGAAGGGCATGAGTGGCAGCTGGTT
The DNA here is from genome assembly GCF_021028975.2 of Sphaerodactylus townsendi. Lineage (NCBI taxonomy): Eukaryota > Metazoa > Chordata > Lepidosauria > Squamata > Sphaerodactylidae > Sphaerodactylus > Sphaerodactylus townsendi. The sequence goes on from NC_059433.1 coordinate 65,417,439, forward strand.
CGCATTTTCAGGGCAGGTTTGCTTTCCTGGAACTGCGGACTCATCCAGCCCGGATTCCCGAATTACCTGCCAGGCCTGGTGAATGTGGCTCCAGGCAGGAATGTAGCGGGTTCAGCTCGCTTTTCCGTTTAGCTGCTTCCTGCCCAAGGTGGTGGAGGATCCCGTATGAGCATTCCCTCTTGCCCATAGGATGTGTAGGCTGAGATTGAGGGCTGTTATCACAGTGTCAGCTCACACCGGGCTGATTCATCCTCGATTCCCCCGGATGTAAAATTATAGGATTGCAAATGGAAACACAAACGCACATGTTGGCTGACTGAGACTGCTGGTTAAATGGCTTAGCTTCCACATAAATGTTGAAGGTGGTACCCGATTCTTTCCCCATTGCCGAAGTCTGTGGTTAATTGTATGGATCTGGGTTAATTGTATGAGTGCCAATTAACTGCTGACAATTCCTGATGCTGATTCTGGCGCCCTTCTCCCCGGAAACTTAATTTTGCCCCCACCCCACCCCCACCCCGGAAACTTGATTTCGGTTAGCATCCTCAACTAAAAAGAAGTGTGAGTCACATTTGCTTCCCAAGCTATGGCTGGACAAAGATTTGTTGAAGACACTATAGGATTGGCATCTCCAATCTTTGTGAACCTGCAGGCACATTTATTTATTACTAGTAGGCCCGGCCACGCGTTGCTGTGGCAATTGTCCTTCTCATCACAGTCCGCAACCCACACAGATGTCCATGCAGGTCCGATGATCCCCAGCATAGCCTTTTGGGGTGGTCAAATGGAATCCCTCTTTCCCTTTTCAATGCACATCGTTATATGGTGCTGTCTTGTTTTTTTAGTGTAAGGTAACCCTTTTCATTCCACAACGGAACTGTCCAGAGTGCGAATCCTGCTGTCCGTGAGGTTGGTTGACACGCACAGTCCTGGCTTGGGGAAGGCAGAACTGGGGCAAGCAGGCTATCCCAGTCAGGCAGCCAGAGGGAGGAGTGGTGAAGGGAAGCTCAGATCCCGAGGCCAGCTCCCTGGGTTCTTAACTAAAGGGCCGCGTGCACAAAGCGCATGAAGGCGGTAGTGTTAGATTCACTACCGCACCCCCCATTTGGATTTTTCTTAGAAGAAAAAGGCAAACTCCAACTCGCTTTTAGTAAAAGAGAGCTGTGGCGAATCTGGGTGAGGAAGTGGGTAAGTGGTGGTTGGATGTGAGGGAGGGCAGGGCGAGGTGTGTGAGGATGAGCTGGATGTGTATTGTGTGGTAGCAGCGGGTGAGGCACATAGAGTGAAAGTTACCTGCGTGTGAGGGGGGGAACCCTACCTGACGTCTCACATGGCAAAAGTGTGTATTGTATGTTTCACTTCCACTGGTTATTACCTATTTCACTGTTTCCACTGCTCATCTCTGCCCATCTGCGCGAACATTCTAAGCCCTCTGGCCACAGACAGACAGGCTGCACGGACATTCTAAGGGCGACAGTTAAACAGAGGCAGCTTCATGGCCTGGTGCGCTAGGAAAAAGATGTTTTACCTGGCTCAGGTATGGACTTTTGGTGGTTTGAAGGTCCGGATTACCTGCCCGCCATAACAGGGAGGAAGCGTCATGTAGCGAAAACTTGGGGGCGATCCGTCCAGCCGTTTCGGCGTTAGGGAGTGACTAACAAAGTCACTGTTAGCTTTTTATATATATGTAGAAGATTACTTAGATTTATACCCCGCCCTACCCCTGAAGGGCTCAGGGCAGCAACAACAATAAAAACTATTACAATAAAACAGAAACAATCTTGATAATTTAAAACAGTATAAAAATTATACTGACGCAGCACGGAGGGCACAGCAACAAAATGGCTGCCATAAAATGGCTGCCCCAGGACGCGGAGCCAGTCACCAGATGAGTGCCACAATTTAATTTCAGTGGCACAGTGTCGATCCTTGTCCTGTGGTGGCAGCTGCCGCCAAAACGACGTTTAAAAAAGAAATCTGCAGAGCCAATCGGAGAAGCATTGCTAGCTCCACCCCAAAAACAGAAAAGGTGTCAGTGGGTGTATTGGGCGCCATGTTGGGGACCTTTACATTAGGCAAGAGGTTCTCAACCTGTGGGTTACCATCGGTGATCCCGCTTTGGAATTCGAGCGACCCTTTCACCAAGAATTAGCCCTAAAGACTCTCCATCAGTGTTCTCCACATCCTGTAAAATGGACAAAGTTAGGGTTGGGGGGGGTCACCACAACGCATGAGGGACTGTTCAATATTAAAGGGTCGGCGGCATTGCCGGAGAATTAGAGAACCCACTGCTAGTTAAGAGCTTTGATCTTGCATTGAGGACACGGTTGGACTCAGTGGCCTTTATCGTTTATTTCAAATCTATAATTCTTCAGAATTTCAGAAGCTGCACGTGGGAGTTTCCCCGTTCTAATCAAGCTAATTAAATTTTGCGTGGGTTTTTTATTTTCGCCTCCTGACCTCCTTTGCAACACTTTCCCCGCCTCTGGCTGTCATATGAGGGCTCAGGGATCTGTCCAAATTTAAAACTTCAGAATTCCTCGATTCCCCCGGACGGAAAATTATAGGATTGCAAAGGGAAACACAAACGCACATGTTGGCTGACTGAGACTGCTGGTTAAATGGCTTAGCTTACACGTAAATGTTGAAGGTGGTACCCGATTCTTTCCCCATTGCCGAAGTCTGTGGGTAATGGTCTGGGTTAATTGTATGGGTGCCTATTAACTGCTGACAATTCCTGATGCTGATTCTGGCGCCCTTCTCCCAGGAAACTTAATTTTGCCCCCCCTTGGAAACTTGAGTTCGGTTAGCATCCTCAACTAAAAAGAAGCGTGAGTCACATTTGCTTCCCAAGCTATGGCTGGACAAACATTTACCGAAGACGCTATAGGGCAGGCCTCTCCAATCTTTGTGAACCTGCAGGCACATTTATTTATTATTACTTAGATTTATACCCCGCCCTACCCCTGAAGGGCTCAGGGCAGCAACAGCAATAAAACTATTACAGTAAAACAGAAACAATCTTGATAAGGCCTTACGGCGGACCTGGGACCAGCCTTATTACCCTTGCCGAGGAGCGTCTTACCCCATATGTCCCCGTGCGGCCTCTGCGTTCGGCAGAGGCCAACTTGCTGGTTGTCCCTAGCCCCCCCCCTCAAATGATGTCACGGCTGTAGCAGCTCTACCTGGGCCAGGGACCTTTACAGGCCCTGGCCTGCCTGCCATGTTGGAACTTACTCTTCCCTCCATCTGTCGGGACCCTCTCGCCCGAGGGATCTTGAGTGAGTTCCACTTGGGGCCTACTTGTAAGACTCGGATTGATTCAGCCGGGCTTTTTTGGAGAGGTCGGACGCGTGATGTCACGGCCCTCCTCTTCCCCCTTTACCTCACTCCTGGACCCTTATGCTTTTATAGGGCCCCAAAACTCTCTGGGTTTGTCACTTTCCAGAGCAGGCGATTATGTGAAGAGTTTGATATGCTGGCAGCCCGATAAATTTGTATAATCCGCTGTATTAATTTGGGTTTTAATATGAATCATTGAATTGTTATTATTGTGTTGTTCACCGCCCAGAGCCCTTTGGGGGAGGGGCGGTATATAAAAATGATTATAAATAAATAAATAAAATAATTTAAAACAGTATGAAAATTATACTGACGCAGCACGGAGGGCACAGCAACAAAATGGCTTCCATAAAATGGCTGCCACAGGACGCAGAGCCAGTCACCAGATGAGTGCCACAATTTAATTTCAGTGGCACAGTGTAGATCCTTGTCCTGTGGTGGCAGCTGCCGTCAAAACGACGTTTAAAAAAGAAATCTGCAGAGCCAATCGGAGAAGCATTGCTAGCTCCACCCCAAAAACAGAAAAGGTGTCAGTGGGTGTATTGGGCGCCATGTTGGGGACCTTTACATTAGGCAAGAGGTTCTCAACCTGTGGGTCACGACCCCTTTGGGGGTCGAACGACCCTTTCACAGGGGTCGCCTAAGACTCTCCATCAGTGTTCTCCATCTGTAAAATGGACAAAAGTTAGGGTTGGGGGTCACCACAACATGAGGGACTGTATTAAAGGGTCGCGGCATCAGGAAGGTCGAGAACCACTGCGTTAGGCTGATCTTGCATTGAGGACACGGTTGGACTCAGTGGCCTTTATTGTTTATTTCAATTCTGTAATTCTTCAGAATTTCAGTTGCTATACCTGGGAGTTTCCCCGTTCTAATCAAGCGAATTAAATTTTGCGTGGGTTTTTTATTTTCGCCTCCTGACCTCCTTTGCAACACTTTCCCCGCCTCTGGCTGTCATATAAGGGCTCAGGGATCTGTAAGTGAGCCTGTCCAAATTTAAAAATTCAGAATTCCTTCTATCCATCTCTTCACAGGTGTGGATCATGGATACTGTCCTAGACAGGTGCTGAGGGTACCAACAGTTGGATGGAGATGAAATTGCTGTGCCCGTCTGTTCAGTATTTTAGGGGGCTTTCTCGGATGTGTGTGCCAACTTAGGTAAGTGATTCTCTTATCTGCTGTTGTCCCAATGTGCAGGAAAAGAGATTCCACCTAAACATTAGGAAGAAATTTCTGACTGTCCTGTTCAACAGTGGAGTGGGCTGCCTCGGAGGGTGGTGGAGTCTCCTTCTTTGGAGGTTTTTAAACAGAGGCTGGATAAACATATGTCGGGAGTGCTTTGATTGTGTGTTCCTGCATGGCAGGGGGTTGGACTTGATGGCCCTTGGGGTCTCTTCCAACTCTATGGCTCATTCCGCACATGCAGAATAATGCACTTTCAAACTGCTTTCAGCGCTCTTTGCAGCTGTGCGGAATAGCAAAATCCACTTGCAAACAGTTGTGAAAGTGGTTTGAAAACGCATTATTTTGCGTATGCGGAAGGGGCCTATGATTCTCAACATTGTGTTGTTATAAAGTTTCCTTTTGGGTGCTTTTCACACTTGTTGGAAAAACCTTTCATTACACAGCATTTGGGACTCTGGTTTTCCTCTTAGGCAATTCAGCGGTCGCTTTACAGTGTGTGTGTTGTATGTCTGGATGCCGGCTTGTTTACTTCCTGTTATCTGCAGTGCAAGTGCAGAGAGTTTGCAAGTTCCTTCCCCACAGAGGAGTGAAGCTTTTTGCCTCCCTTTCCTTGCTGTCAAAGCAAGTTAATGGGGCATGTGGGTGAGGTTTTCCAGACATGGAGAAATGGCCTTTTTCTAGAGTCACTCGGATCAGTGTTTACCTTTTGAGCATGTATATAAGGAGTGGCCGGGAGTCAGGGGGGGGCGAGTTATCTTACAGGCACATCTTTTTAGCGTTGTTATCACAATGGGATTTTTTTCCCCCTCCAAACTCATTTTTAGAGGGAGCGATACGCGGTCGCCATAAGTCAGCTGTGACTCGACGTTTTTTTAAAAAGGTTCCTTTCCTTCTGTTTTTTAATAGAGGGATTTCTCTTTGAAAAGAAATCAAGGTACCCTTTTCCATTTTGCTTTATATATATATATATAAACCTTTATTAGGCATAGAATCCATATAACAGCCAACATTGTCCAAACAAGTATCCCATACATGAGAACCATCGCAGGTAATCATTTCAAAGTTTCTATAAGGAACCTAGCTACAAAAGTTAAAATCTCGGAGGCGGAATTGTTTAGTAGAAATGTAATCTTCCCCACAGTAGAGTTTTCATTAAAGATTACAGGACAAAGAGCAAAAAGTCTGGTCCTAGATCCTTCGTATTTGGGGCAGTCGAGCAATATATGTTCCATGGTTTGAATCGCTGTGGTACAATGGGGACATTTCCGCTTTATGTCCCGTTCAAATGCAGGAGGATAGGGCAGCCTTGGGAAAGACATTTTGCCTGCTTTTGAGCATCTCCCGCGTGAAATTCTAGAAGGTTGCAGAGCTGAGCCTTCAAAGTTCACAGAAACATTGCCTCCAGACTTTCCCACCAGTGAAAGAAAATCATCTAGTGCAGTGATGGCGAACTTTTTTGAGACCGAGTGCCCAAATTGCAACCCAAACCGCACTTATTCATCGCAAAGTGCCAACCCAGCAATTTAACCTGAATGCTGAGGTTTTAGTTTAGAAAAAAACGGTTGGCTCCCTCTTCCTCCGCCCCACCCGCTTGAGCAGGGGCCAGCCTGCTCTAGCCTCCAGCAAGTCCCGTGCACACCGCTCTGTGCCTCTCTAGCATCTCTGCCTCCTCTGCGCCCACCCTCCTGGCAGCAGCCACCCGGAGCACAGGCACCAGGCTCGCTAGCCGAGTCCTCCCTGCTCACCGCAGTGCGCGCACATCGTGCTCAGTGGCCCAGCCTAGATATGGGTGTGTGTGTGGGGGGGTGATTTTCCGCTCCCCACATGACGTACTCTGTGTGCGCGTGCCCACAGAGAGGGCTCCGAGTGCCACCTCTGGCACCCGTGCCCTAGGTTCGCCATCACTGATCTAGTGGGCACCCAAAAGGGGGGGGTCTTTTCAGTGGCAGCCCTACAAATTATATAACAAACTCTTCTGGGAGGGGTACCTGGTTCCCTCACTTTCAATCTTCAGGAGGTCGCTTAAGACCTCCTGAAGTTTTATTTCGGGTTGTATGTAATTTTGTTTTTACTTGCTGTCAGTCCTGAGATTTTTTTCATTGCGGTCTTGTGTTTTTTTATCGTTATTGTTTTATTTACATTGTAAGCAACCTTGGCCTTGAAATGGATGGCCTGATCTCATTTGATCTCAACTGCTAAGCAGGGTCAGCGCTGGTTTCTTGCCTTAAAAAACCTGACGGGGTCGCAATAAGTTGGGTGTGATTTGGTGGCACCTTCTGTCGCCACCAAGCCAACTTGAGTGTGGGAAGGTAGGAAGGTGGATAGCAAATGTTTTAAATAAGCCCGTGGTGGCGAACCTTTGGCACTCCAGATGTTATGGACTACAATTCCCATCAGCCCCTTCCAGCATCGCCAATTGGCCATGCTGGAAGGGGCCTGACAAAATGTGGTCCGCATAACATCCCTGGAGATGGAAAGGTCCCACCATACTGCACTTCCAGTGCAGGGGCACACTAGCTCACTCCCAGAAAAGTCTCTCCCTTCAGTCTGTCTTTGGGGGGGGCGAAGATCTATGGTGATGAGAAACTTAGAAGAAGAAGAGGAGGAGTTTGGATGTATACCCCCACCTTTCTCTCCTGTAAGGAGACTCAAGGTGGCTTACAAGGTCCTTTCCCTTCCTCTCCCCACAACCGACACCTTGTGAGGTTGGTGGGGCTGAGAAGAAGAAGAAGAGTTTGGATTTATATCCCCCCTTTCTCTCCTGTAGGAGACTCAAAGGGGCTTACAATCTCCTTGCCCTTCCCCCCTCACAACAAACACCCTGTGAGGTGGGCGGGGCTGAGAGAGCTCTGAAAAGCTGTGACTAGCCCAAGGTCACCCAGCTGGCATGTGTGGGAGTGTACAGGCTAATCTGAATTCCTCAGATAAGCCTCCACAACTCAAGCGGCAGAGCTGGGAATCAAACCCAGTTCCTCCAGATCCGAGTGCACCTTCTCTTAGCCACTGCTCTTAGCCACTATGCCACTGCTGCTCCTGAGAGAGTCCTGCTGCTCCTGAGAGAGTCCTGAGAGAACTGTGACTAGCCCAAGGTCACCCAGCAGGAATGTAGGAGCGCGGAAACACATCTGGTTCACCAGATAAGCCTCTGCCGCTCAGGCGGAGGAGTGGGGAATCGAACCTGGTTCTCCAGGTTAGAATCCACCGGCTCTTAACCACTACACCACAATAGCTCCAGAAAGCTCCATGCTACGTTCCACGTCACAGATGGAACGTCAGTGTGTGAGCCCAGAGACCAAAACCTTGATTTTCTATCATTATCGCAGCTCTCAAAGAACTAAATGAATTTGGGAAGTCGGTTTTGGATTTGGTGTGGGGCAACCCCCCCCCCCCCTCATCCCCACCCACACGCTGCAAAATCATCGGAGCCTTTATGAAAACCACACAGTGGAAAGAGCCTTCCTTAATCTGCCAGCAACCGAGATCATGTGGAAGTATTTAAGATTAAAAAGTCACGGAAGGGACTCGCATGTTCATCTCCAACCGTTCTTCAAAACACGATTCCAATTTAGTGTTCCGTCTTTACCGTCTCCCCCCCCCCCCCTGTTTGGTATTGGAGCTGCATTTCTGAAGTGGTTTCCACACTGTCTTTGAAATTCAAATCGCCGTCCGAATCCGGGGTGGTCCCTTCTGTGTCTGTTTCCTTGACGATCTTAACGTATGCCAGCTTGAGGCATCCTCGAGGCATAGGACAGACGCCTTCACCGCACACCCGGCTTACATGTTTCAAGTGTCTTTCAAGTGTGGATGGATATTTTGAACCCCAGGATCACACTGGCTAGCAGAAGTTCTTCTGATCTTGTTCATTTTATGAGGGAGAACATTTCAAATGATGTCACCTTAAACCACGCTGAGATCGCCTTTGCTATATTTCTTCACATTCTGCAGACAATATGGTGTCATACCTTATGCAAAGAAGTGAGCTGTGACTCACAAAAGAAAGAGTATGGATTTATAACCCCCTGTAAGGAGTCTCAAAGGGGCTTACAAACTCCTTTCCCTTCCTCTCCCTCACAACAGACACTTTGCACCGAGGATTATCGGCTGCCCTCTCCCCTCCTTGGAAGAACTCTATAATTCCCGAAGCCGAAAGAAAGCCCAAAATATTCTGAGAGCCCCGTCTCATCCAGCACACTCTCTTTTTGAACTGTTACCATCCGGCAGACGATACAGGTCTATCAAAACTAGGACAAAGAGGCTCAGAGACAGCTTCTACTCTAGAGCTGTGGCGATGCTGAACTCCGCGGCTTCGTGTTGATGTGTTTGGGGCTGTGTAGGGATGGGTGGAGGAAGGGGAAAGTGAGGACGGGGTATGAGTCTGGAATTGTGTGCATCGAGGAATGCTGCTGTAAATTTCGCTGTGCGTGCACAATGACAATAAAATGCTTATGCTTATGCTTGTGAGATAGGTGGGGCTGAGAGAGTTCAGAGAGAATTGTGACTGGACCAAGGTCACCCAGCAGGAATGTAGGAGTGGGGAAACAAACCCTGTTCTCCCGATTAAAGTCTACTTGCTTTTATTCACTACACCACGCTGACTCTTAAAGTTTAAGGTCTGTTGGACTCTAGCTCTTTTCTCTAGCTTTCCGTAAATTCTACCTGGAGCGCAAGCCCCAAGCGGTCGATATCGTTTCCGCCTTCTGTGCTGTCAACACTGTAGAATTCCTCAGAGTTTACAATTAGCCTGTCAAATTTTGATGGAGAAGTTGTGAGCTTGCCTGCATCCACGTTTCAGCTGCCACTGAACATAAGCAGCGCTCCGCTGCCTGATCGTCTGGTGGAGACTCAAATCACCACAGGTGAGCGATCTATTTCCCAGCTTCCATTCTGACACCCCCAAGATAGGAAGTTTTTCCTTCGCTGAGCATCGGGAGAATCAAGACTCTATTCGTGCTGCAGTTGACATTGTTCTTCTGAAAGGAATTAAAAAGAACTGCATGAACTGCGCATGAAAACGACACGTTATTGGACAAACTGTTTATCACATTGCAAATCTCTGAGATTCATAGAATCATGGAGTTGGAAGAGACCCCAAGGGCCATCAAGTCCAACCCCCGGAAATGCAGGAACACACAATCATAAGAACATAAGAAAATAAGAACAAGCCAGCTGGATCAGACCAGAGTCCATCTAGTCCAGCTCTCTGCTACTCGCAGTGGCCCACCAGGTGCCTTTGGGAGCTCACGTGCAGGATGTGAAAGCAATGGCCTTCTGCTGCTGCTGCTCCTAAGCACCTGGACTGTTAAGGCATTTGCAATCTCAGATCAAAGAGGATCAAGATTGGTAGCCATAGATCGACTTCTCCTCCATAAACCTGTCCAAGCCCCTTTTAAAGCTAAAAGCACTTTTATCAAAGCACTCCTGACGGATGGCCATCCAGCCTCTCTTTAAAAACCTCCAAAGAAGGAGACTCCACCACTCTCTGAGGTAGTGAATTCCACTGACAAACAACCCTGACATCATGCAGGGATACTTAGGGCGAGAATCACAAAAGGATCTTATTGGGGAGGGTCCTCCAAAATTCAGACTTGTTGAAAATATGAAGCTTGGTGTAATCTAAGCTACCAATCTTCCAACTCTCCCTCTTGACCAGAGGTGGGATCCAGCAGGTTCTCACAGGTTCCCGAGAGTAGGTTACTCATTATTTGTGTGTGCCGAGAGGGGGTTTCTAATTGGTGATTTTTGCCTTAGTGACGCCCCTCCTCTCAGCAGTAGCGTGCAGAACTTGAAGCAGTCTAGCAGGAGGTGCACCAGCGTGCGTGGCAGCCTGCGCCTGCGTGCATTAGTTTCCCGCCCAAGGACCGGCGCAGCGGCTGCGTCCTTGCCACAGCTCCGCCCAGGAATGCCCCGCCCCCGGAATGCCCCGCCCAGCCCCATTGGCGCTACGCCACAGTTTGAATCCCACCACCATGGGAACCTGTTACTAAAATTTTTGGATCCCACCACTGCTCTTGATCCTTCGTTCTCGCTTATGACACCCTTCTTGCCAGCTACTACCATCTGTGCACCTGGTTGCAGCGACTGGATTTCTTTTAATATTGTGCATGTGCATGCCCATGAGGATTTGTACCAGCTAATGCTGGGGCTCCTCCCCCCTCGCCAGCAGCAGAGACGCGGGACAAATAATAGCTGCCAAGAGAGTAGGCCAGATTCCTGGCTCGACCAAGCGAGGCTGCCTCGGGGCCATGAAGAAGCATCCAAGACACTCAAGGTATGCTGGATACTTCCTGTTGTGCTGTACAAATGAGCAAAAGCAACAACAACCTAAGAGAAAACATCAACGTTTCATGCTGCAGTTCTATGCTCCACAAACCACCTTTCTCCTTTACTTCAGTTATTTGAGATAGGGGGGAAAAACACGTCTCAAACACAGGTCCAGTTGTTTGAGTCGTGCTTAAACTTAAGATGACTTGATCCCATTTGTCTGTCCAGGATGAGGAAACAGCCGTGCTCACTGAAATAGCATTTTAGAAGAAGAGTTTGGATTTATATCACACCTTTCTCTCCCGTTAGGAGACTCAAAGGGGTTTACAAGCTGCTTTCCCTTCCTCTCCCCTTGTGAGGTAGGTGGGGCTGAGAGGAGTGGGGAATCAAACCCTGCTTTCCAGATTAGAATCCACCTGCTCTTAACCACTACACCACACTGGCTCAAGAGAAAAGCCCTACATCGCTGGGGGCTGGGGTATCTGAAGGACTATGTCCCACTATATTTTAATTTTATTAAATTTTATATCAAACCCAACCCTACCCAAGGGCAGCTTACAAGCACAATGTAACAGCATTTGTCAGATAATTATCATGATTAAAAATTTAACTTTGAAACACTACAAAACAATATTGATGTCAGATATGTACCTCTATAAACCCCCACCTAGCCTGAAACCGTATGTCATGTCATCTCGGTCCTGTTTGCATACCACTCCTCATCTACTGGGACGAGAATGGGGGAGGGGAAGTCAGGAGGCCAGTAAGTTGGAATGGCCCCATGGCAGCCTCAGTGTGGAGTAGTGGTTAGGAACCAGCATGGTGTAGTGCAGGGGTCTGCAACCTGTGGCTCTCCAGATGTTCATGGACTACAATTCCCATCAGCCCCTGCCAGCATGGCCAATTGGCAAAAGGTCAGCGTGCAAACTGAGACAAGTCCCCTATTCCCCATGTTATAGCAAGCTGGAAGCCATGGGTCCCTGCAGTGCTGGGTTGTGGGAAATAGCCCCTCGCCCCAAAGAGGCGAGATGCAGGGATCTGCAACCTAATTGGCCATGCTGGCAGGGGCTGATGGGATTTGTAGTCCATGAACATCTGGAGAGCTGCAGGTTGCAGACCCCTGGTGTAGTGGGTGATCTTGGCCAATCACTCTTTCCCATCCTCACCTGCCCAATTGTGGCTTAAGAACATAAGAACATAAGAGCAAGCCAGCTGGATCAGACCAGAGTCCAGCTAGTCCAGCTCTCTGCTACTGGCAGTGGCCCACCAGGTGCCTTTGGGAGCTCACATGCAGGATGTGAAAGCAATGGCCTTCTGCGGCTGTTGCTGCCGAGAACCTGGTCTGCTAAGGCCTTTGCAATCTCAAATCGAGGAGGATCAAGATTGGGAGCCATAGATCGACTTCTCCTCCATAAATCTGTCCAAGCCCCTTTTAAAGCTATCCAGGTGAGTGGCCATCACCACCTCCTGTGGCAGCATATTCCAAACACCAATCACATGTTGCGTGAAGAAGTGTTTCCTTTTATTAGTCCTAATTCTCCCCAGCATTTTCAATGAATGCCCCCTGGTTCTAGTATTGTGAGAAAGAGAGAAAAATGTCTCTCTGTCAACATTTTCTACCCCATGCATAATTTTATAGACTTCAATCATATCCCCCCTCAGACGTCTCCTCTCCAAACTAAAGAGTCCCAAACGCTGCAGCCTCTCCTCAGAGGGAAGGGTGCTCCAGTCCCTCAATCATCCTTGTTGCCCTTCTCTGCACTTTTTCTATCTCTTCGATATCCTTTTTGAGATGCGGCGACCAGAACTGGACACAGTACTCCAAGTGCAGTCGCACCACTGCTTTATATAAGGGCATGACAATCTTTGCAGTTTTATTCTCAGTTCCTTTCCTAATGATCCCCAGCACAGAGTTTGCCTTTTTCACAGCTGCCATGCATTGAGTTGACACTCCCAATGGAACTATCAACTAAGACGCCCAAATCTCTTTCCTGGTCTGTGACTGATAGCACTGACCCTTGTAGCTTGTATGTGAAGTTTGGATTTTTTGCCCCTATGTGCACAAAGAATCAGCCTGTAGTCTGCAAAATAAAATATTCCACTTTTAATGCACCGTAAGGCTCTTGTTTCTGTCTAGGCCTAGGGCTACCGCTCATGCGACTTCCCCTTTGGAACTCTTAGCGTAAAGGGTGACGGTTGGTGTAAAACGGCAAAGGAAGGCAAGAACCGCGTAGACGGCGCTGCGCTCCTTCGAGCAGGCTCACGTGTCTTTTATTTTTCTTATTTTTCGGCTCATGCATGTGGAGGCAGGCCTTGAATTTGCAACCTGCCAACTTTGTGGAATTTGCCGCCACAGGATGTGGCGGCGATGCCTCTCCGGGCCAGGTGGCTTTTTAAAAGGCTTTGAGGAAAGGATAGAGCTTTTGGCTGCGAAATGCAGTGAGCGCTAAACTCCGGAGGCCCCAAACCTCTGACTGCTTGAGTTGGGGGCCAAATGGAGACTAGCAAGTAGAAGGATTCTTGGTGTGATCCAGTGGGGCTGCTCTTCTCCAGAAGCCCACAGATTCCTGTGATCTTGGCCATTGCAAAACGCTCTCTTTCCCAAGCTGTTGCAGCCGTTACTAGCTGTTTCGGGTTTTCCGGGGGATATGGCTGTGGACTGGTAGGTTTTGCTGCTAACGTTTCGTCCACATCTGTGGCTGGCATCTTTAGCGGCACGTCGCAGTAAGATGTGTTCTTCTCCGTGGTGTAGTTCTGATTCCGTTTGCAGCCAGGTTCTTATCTTTGTTCTTATCGGACTACCTTTGCTTCAAGCGGAAAGGCTATGTTACAAATTGACTAGCGATGTTTAGGAGATCACAATACTAGAACCAGGGGGCATTCATTGAAAATGCTGGGGGGAAGAATTAGGACTAATAAAAGGAAACACTTCTTCACGCAACGTGTGATTGGTGTTTGGAATATGCTGCCACAGGAGGTGGTGATGGCCACTCACCTGGATAGCTTTAAAAGGGGCTTGGACAGATTGATGGAGGAGAAGTCGATTTATGGCTACCGATCTTGATCCTCTTGATTGCAAATGCCTTAACAGACCAGGTGATCGGGAGCAACAACATAGAAGGTATTATCACATCTGCATAATGATCTCAAAAGGCACCTGATGGGCTACTAATATTAACTTTGAGAGCTGAACTAAATGAGACTTCTGGTCTGATCCAGCTGGCTTGTTCTTATGTTCTTATGTTCTTATCTGTTTTAGCATGGGCCTGGGTTTTATTTTATTTTTTAATTCCGCGTTAGCCTTTGTCAAGCGAAATAGCAAGCTTTTGAAACTGGCCTTCCGTGAAGCTGTTTTGCAACGGACAGCGGGGGTAGGATCGGAGGGCTCAGGATCAAGCGTGGGATCTCTATGCCTTACAGCCGGGCAGGTTATTTACTCTGATGGGAAGCTGCCGGAGCAGAGCGCACACCTGGTACCTGCGTGGGGAGGCACAGTTTGTGGTAAAGGTGCTGGCAGCTTGCCTCTGCTGACAGAGCAGGACGTGCGTGCGTTATTTTTTTTCCCACACTGTGTGTTTGCAGGTGGTAAACAAATGACCCCCAGATAAGGATCCTGCTAGAGTGAAGTCCGCCTCTTTCTCACGCATTGGTCTCCTCCAGCCTCCTTTAACAGCTGGAGGAACAGCAGATGCTGATCAAGAAATTCTGGTTTCCTTGCCAGGGATGCGTTCGGATACTTAGGGGCATCTTCCTTTCGCCCTGGGATCCATCCTTTCTGGGACTCCCGCTTGCAGGCAGCTGTGAATCTCTTGGTAAATTAGAACAGTTTGCCAACTCATGTGGACAGACGTAGGAGATTAGGAGCAGATACGTACAAAGCGGAAAGTAAACAGGCGAATACTTGCATGTGCCCAAATTCTACTTTTCGTTTACCCCCTTGCGGTGAGGACACGAGCAAACTTTGGAGTTGAGCCAACGCCATGAGGAATTGGACATCTTTCAATGGAGGGGTGTGTATGTTTGAGCTATGTAGATTTGAACTGCGTATATTTTAGGTTTTTTGGCAGGCATCAGCGACTGTTCAGGATGCAAAATATTCTGTTTTTTCCCCCCAAACTTCATCGGGTGACAGATCAAGAGTGTACGATAAAAATAGAGAGGAAGCTGCGTGCGATTCTCAGATCTGTCGCTTCCCGGCAGCCGCTCAGTCCAGAATGCAAATGTTGGGTTTCGCAAGGTTTTTGAGTTGCTTACCGAGTCCTGTGGGTTACAAGAACTGTGTGAAATCATTGTGAAAACGAGAGCCCGCCCGCCTTGGAAGAGATCTCTCTAACCCTTTTCCTGTCAACTATTTGTATATCTCCAAAGGTTTAATTTTTTCATGCAAATCATTAAAATGCAAGCAGATGTTTACTAACCTGCAAGTGATTCTAGTATCCCGGGGGTGAGGGGTGCCATAACTCCCCCCCCCCCCCACAACTTCTGGAAGTTTTGCATTTCAGAACTGTTCGTGACAAACACGGAAAATTCATTCAAATGTGTGAAAGTCTCCAAAGAGACAACCTTTACAGGGTTATGAATATATCTCTCTGTGTGTGTGTCTTTAGATCTTGTGCATATGCATAGGTGTAAATTTCTTGTCTTAATTTTTTTAATCAGCCGTCTACACTTATAGCCAGAGGCTTGTTACATCTGTGCAAATACTAGTGATTATTCAGGTTGCTCAAAATGGAACCTTATTTAAAACAAAAACAAAACTTATCTTGACGTTTAGGATTGTTATTTTAAAACATGAAAGAAAGTGCCAGCTGTTTCTGTTACAGATTATTGGAAACCAGTAGCTACTCTGCGCTACTGGCAATTTTTGTCGCACCCCCTCTCAAAATTATTTATTTATTAGAAACATTTATTAGTCACTTTTCTATCTTGCACAACTTAAGGCAACATACAGTGTAAATAAAACAACAGTTAATTTTTTAAAAATGTAAAATACTGTGATTTAAAATCTCTTCTTCTTCAGTTGCTAACTTCCGGGAGGGCCTGGATACCTCCCAGTATTACAACTGATCTCAGGGCAACAGAGATCAATTCTCCTGGGGGGGGGGGGGGATTTTTTTGAAGGATGAACTCTATGGATTATATACTTCAGAGGTCCTCTCCAGTCTCCACCCCCAAAATATCCAGGAATTTCCCAATCTAGATCTGGCAACCCAAGGCCAGGTGCGCCTCCCTGAGGAAGTTGTTCCAGAATCACGGGGCCGCCACTGAAAAGGCCCTGTCTTGCAAACCCACCAGATGAGCTTTTTACTGAGGTTTTTTTTTTAATTGTGCTCATTCCTAGTTGGGAGCAGAGATGTGAGCTTTCCAGGAATGCTTGAATTGGAAAATTGCCCAATTAAAATTTAAATAATTAAATGCTTAAATGAACAAAAATTTAAATAGTTAGCAAAAGAAGGAAAATAGGACATATTCCAACCCAGCCCATATAGAAGTCCTAGGTTTTGTCTGCTCCTCACAATCCCACATTTAGTCCGTCCAACATATTTACATTACAGCAGCCCTGGCAACTATAGATAAACAGAGACTATGTTTACATGCACAGGGTGGAAAGTTTCCCAAGAAAAAAACACAGCATAGGGGAATTTTCCAGAAGATTTCTCACCCCTCGTCACTAGAGGAATAAGTGGATTTAGTGTGCGCTTCAGTACATATATCCAGCGCTAAACTTATTGAGCGTGATTTGTTTGGCACCCGAGGGAGAGAGGTCAGCTGTCAGTACTATTAAGCGGCAGCGATCTAAATTCTTTGTTTAATCTTCTGGATTCCCTTGTTGGCGCTGGTGATCTAAATTACTTTTTAATCTTCCGGATTCCCCGGTTGGCTTAGCCCGAGAGTTTACCTGCTGAACGTTAATTTATCTTCTGTTTTCTTTCTTACTTCAACTTTTCCTTCCTCTGTTCAGAGGGAAGCGCTTCAAGTATTCCACGAGAAGGGTTATATAAAGCAGTGGTGCGACCGCACTTGGAGTACTGTGTTCAGTTCTGGTCGCCACATCTCAAAAAGGATATCGAAGAGATAGAAAAAGTGCAGAGAAGGGCAACGAGGATGATTGAAGGATTGGAGCACCTTCCTTATGAGGAGAGGCTGCAGCGTTTGGGACTCTTTAGTTTGGAGAAGAGACGTCTGAGGGGGGATATGATTGAAGTCTATAAAATTATGCATGGGGTAGAAAATGTTGACACAGAGAAATTTTTCTCTCTTTCTCACAATACTAGAACCAGGGGGCATTCCTTGAAAATGCTGGGGGGAAGAATTAGGACTAATAAAAGGAAACACTTCTTCACGCAATGTGTGATTGGTGTTTGGAATATGCTGCCACAGGAGGTGGTGATGGCCACTAACCTGGATAGCTTTAAAAAGGGCTTGGACAGATTTATGGAGGAGAAGTCGATCTATGGCTCCCAATCTTGATCCTCCTTGATCTGAGATTGCAAATGCCTTAACAGTCCAGGTGCTCTGGAGCAGCAGCTGCAGCAGAAGGCCATTGCTTTCACATCCTGCATGTGAGCTCCCAAAGGCACCTGGTGGGCCACTGCGAGTAGCAGAGAGCTGGACTAGATGGACTCTGGTCTGATCCAGCAGGCTAGTTCTTATGTTCTTAAGGGTTGACTGGGAGGGGACGGCCAAAGCCCAGTTTGCATGTTTTGTGGCTTGCTATTCTCTCTCCGGCTGCTCCAGCTGCATTGCAAAAAACAACAACAAAAAAGGTCATTTCAGAAGAGGCGGGGGCGCTCTGCTGAGACAGTAACCTATTTTCTCTTTCTGGTTGACAGCCCAGATGGAGAGCAGAAAATGTGCAAAACGGCCAGCGGTGCGTGAGCGTGAGCGGAAGCCCCCGGCTTAGCCCTGCTCTCCCCGTTGCCAATAACAGGGAGTTTCCAATTGGGCAGCGTGCGGGGCAAGGGGAGGGGGGTACATTCTGCGCATAGCACATTCCTGGTATGTGTTCAGGACACGACGGGCTTGGCATTAAATGTCATTGCCGTGCGCTTCGGGTTTTTGCAAAAGGGCAGAGATGCTCGGCCTCATTAGGAAGGAGCGGGAATTCCGTCGGGGCCGTCGCTTGCAAGCATAAGTGGGCCCGCTGCAGAAAATGCCAACTGTTGAGTAGGAGGGCCCCGCCTAGTTGCTGTGCAGTGCTTGGAGGCCCTCTTCCCCCCATTTTGGGAAGATGTTCAAGTCCTCAGCTAGTGCCCGCATTACCCATGCAAGTTTGCTGTTGGAGATTGCAGTAGAAATTTTGGTCACTTGCACATATGCCCAGAGGTGGGGTCCAGCAGGTTCTCACCAGTTCCCGAAAGTAGGTTCCTAATTATTTGTGTGTGCCGAGAGGGGGTTACTAATTGGTGATTTTGCCACGTGGTTTTTGCCTTAGTTACGCCCCTCCTCTCAGCAGTAGCACGCAGAACTTGAAGCAGTCTAGCAGGAGGTGCACCGGCGTGCGTGGCAGCCTGCGCCTGCGTGCATTCGTTTCCCGCCCCAGGACCGGCGCAGCGGCTGCGTCCTTGCCACAGCCCCACCCAGGTATGCCACGCCCCCATCGTGCCCTGCTCAGCCCCATTGGCGCTATGCCACAGTTTGAATCCCACAACCATGAGAACCTGTTACTAAAATTTTTGGATCCCACCACTTCATATGCCATCTGTTGAGCTGGGTCATGGTCCTGTAGTCAGTCAGTCAGCCAGTCAGTCAGTCTGTCTGTCTGTCTGTCTGTCTCTCTCTCTCTCTCTCTCTCAACATTTATTTCATTTTTATTTCCTTATTCGATTTATAACCTGCCCCTTGGTGAAACAACAGTAATATAAACAACAAACATTATGGGTCCTAGTCAATCAACAAAACATCAATAGATACCACATTACAAAATGGTAAGACTATCAATAAATATAAGCAGCAAATAGCAATAATCATAACATTTCACATAGTGAAAATTTCATATCCATAACATCACTAATAAAACATCAATAAACATAGTATACTAGCATGAAGTGTGACAGTATAAACAACAAGATAACAATAGTCATAACAGTACACCTGGCAAAGAATAATCAATAAACGTCACAATGCAGCATAATAATATCATCATCTAAAAAAGCATCCAATAACCATAATGTAATAAATAGTCTAAATAAGCACAGATGGCAACTTTCTCTTCTGTAGCGAAGGCTACAAAACCTTATTAGCTGTCCTTCTTCATTACAGAGGTCAAGGTAGCTTACAAACATAGGTAACATTGTTCCACAGAAAGATTATAGTTTTGTCAGTTGAGATGAAGTGCATGGGGAAAATTGTATGCTTCCCCGTTAGAATATAGTCCAGAATGAAGATGAGAATTATTCATTTTTGCACGCTGCCTTTGTCAAAACCACTATTTTGTGCATTATGGAACATGGTACTCTTGATACAAGAGCGATTATGCCAAAATGTATTTTTACTTTCAAACTTTGAAACGGATGGTGGAGCAGGGCTAGGTGGGCACAAGGATCCGGGCGGAGCATTCAACAACAAAGAAGTTCCGACAGGTTGAGTTCTGTGGTGGAGGAATATACAACCCTACTAACATCTTTTTCTGAGATAGTCTCTAGTAACCTTAAACAAATGCAGTCCAAAATAAAACTTGTCTTCAAGATCAAAAGCGAAGGGGCCAGACAGACTTCCGTTAGGAGGTAGTACTATAATAACGGGGCTGCCCACAAAAATGCCTTCTCTAAAATACCCCTCAGAAAAACTTCTCTGATTGGTGGGACGGTGGCTTGGAGGAATTTGAACGTGGGGGAGCCAGGCTCACGTCCTTGTCTAGCTTCTCCCAGAACTGGGGTGCTACCAGTAAAAAGCCCCTGTTGTGTTCCAGATAAGCTTCTGCAATTGGTGGGACAGTCAACGGGACCTCCCTTGTGATCGTAGTTCCCAGATGGAACATATGTGAGGATACAGTTCTTCAGACAATCCTTGTACGTCTGTATTTGGGAATGTGCTGTATAAACCGATGGCTTGAAAAGCAAGTTCTTTTTTTGTAATATCGTGTTGAAGTTTTATCATTTTTTCCACACGCGCGCGTGTGTGTGTGTCACCATCTGTAACTTTGTTTTGCACAGTCTGTTCCACGGGCGAGAAAAAACCCGAAATGTAACGTTCTGGAGTAAAAAATAAAAATCTAATTAGCTGGAAACGGCGTGATACGAGGAAAGGGCAGAGTAGGATTTCAGTGGGATGCTGTGATTCCACAATTCTGGCTGAGTGGGCTACAGTGTATGCTGTTCCTAGTCCACGACATTTATTCCTGTCCCCCATGTTCCACTTAGACCAGGGGGGTCCAACTCTGGCGCTTCAGATGTTCATGGACTACAGTTCCCATCAGCCCCTGCTGGCATGGCCAATTGTCCTCTCCTTTTTCACTACATCTTCAAAACAAACCTGCGAGGTGGGCCAGGCTAAATGTGTGTGTCTGTGTGACTTACCCAAGGTCTGGGTGACTTACCCAATTGGCCAGGCTGGCAGGGGCTGATGGGAATTGTAGTCCATAACACCTGGAGTGCCAAAGGTTCGCCACTTCCATAATAGAAGGCGCCCAGTAAACCCTTTTCCTTAAAACCCTCGCCTAGGGAGCGGCCGGACTCCTCCATAGGAGGGTAATCTAGATGTAATCGAGCAGGGGTGTGTTGGTGATAGAGTAGGGACACAGCAACTTTTGGAGAACATCCGTAAACCACAGTCACACGTGCCGAACCCCGGGTTCCTTCGGTGCAGAAGGCTAGTTCTTGAAAGCGCACCTTGTTTGACCTTCTACCTGCTTCCCTTGGCGCGCTAAGCGAGCAAATCGAGCGGCTGTGTTTTTTTCCCCCCTCTGGTTTCATTTAATAGCCTGAGCGCGGAGCTCCCTTCTCACCGCAGAGTGAAATGCCAGCGCTCTTTACCTCGCCTGACCCCGTGCATCTCTGTGGAGGGCTGCTAGATTTAATCGAAAGCAGGGCTGGTGAGCCTTTTAACAGCTGCATCAAAGAGAGAGTCCTGACGGGGGGACGGACGGAGGCAGGAGGAGACACTCTCTGTCTTTCTCGGCAGCTTTTGAGAGGGTGGAACATCTGCCCCAAACATGTCTTCTCAAGAGGCTCGAGCTGGGTTGAATCGAACAGCAGATCCTCCGGATATGGCCAGGCTACAGGTTTGGTCGTGGAAGGAGACACAAAAGCGTCCCTCTTTTCCTCCCTTCACCAGAATTGATCCTGGGACTGAAAAGATGGACGCTGTTGGAAGAGGGAATAGGGCGAGTTTGATTCCCCACTCCTCCATGTGGGGAACAGAGTCTGCTCTGGAGAACCAGGTTAGTTTCCCCACTCTTCCGCATG